>NC_068355.1:176459190-176672957 GCF_020536995.1 Dreissena polymorpha
TCTTAAAAGAACTTTGAAATTAATTTATAATCGACGAAAAATAATGTATTTCGAAAACAACAGATCGAAAAATTGAACGCGTTACGCGCATGAAACAATTGTGCATATCGTTTGACAAAAAAAAAAACAAAAACGGTAACCCTAGCAAATATATAATTAATATACAATTTAATTGACATATTGCTTTACAAAAGCACAGTTTGTGGGTAATTAACAACTTAATTATCACAATTTAATATCAAACGATAATCGGCAGAAAGGCGTAACATCATCGACATAGATCTAATTATTTAATTATCATCCTTTTTTAATTCAGATCGAAAGTCGGTAGAAAGGTGTAAAGTGATCAGCTTAGAAATAATTTATTTATTTTAGGCTTCCTTTTTATTTATTTATCTTTAAATACGACGTTTGCCATCGGCCGCTATAGTGTTTGGCAGACGACAATATCAACTGTGTATTTCCAAGTATACAGTGTCTGCGCATGAATGACCCAATATTATGTGTGAGCGAACTCAATGTTGATTGGCCAGCTACCATGTGACTTGAATGCTGACTTGACCAATATCGATCACCAATAAGATAAGTTCGGAGAATCGGGGGCGGGGTTTACCTCACCTCAATTACCTGTCGCTCAATTGAGACACGCTCCGGGGTGTGAGAGTGTGTATTGGAAAATTGAGTCAGATCTTGACATCAAGAAAACCGGATGTAAACAAATTCCGATAAGAGCGAGACTGGAAGTCGCTTTTTATCTACAATTTCTTAATTTTAGGCGACGTTTGGCGTAAGAAGCGACTAAGTCTCTCACATCGCCCCCTAGCGCGAGCCCTGCAATCCCTTTTTAGTAATATTTACCTCTACCTTTAATCTACATTTACATCACACACATAGGGGTGTTATATTTAGTATACATGTATTACATGTACTGTAACCACATAGGCTAATTATATATTATTTATATGAAGAAAATTACCACAAATGCCGATAAGAACATACAAAATATTATTTGATACAAATAATGCTACATTCATGTATATAATCAGTCATTATTTTAGGGTCAGATAGCATAGCAAGTCGGTATTCAAAATCAAATAAGATTCTGTGACAGAGTAATGCTATTATTTCTCGTAAGAAAATTATTATAAACAGTGACTTTTTTACAAACTGCCATAAACGAGTCCCGTGACTCGATGGCTTGCAAATGTACGAGTCCAAAAATTGAAAGAACGAGTCCAAACATTTTTTTCTTAAAACATTAAAGTAACCTGTTACAGAAATTTGTACGAAGAGCAACACATAACAGGTGCCAACGCTCAGCTGCGAAAGCTTGTCAGAATATTTTTTTCAGGTCACAGTGCCTGATATTTGACCTAGTGACCCAAAATTTGGGTGTGGCATGTAGAACTCATCAAGGTTAATCTACATATGAAGTTTCAAAGTTGTAGGTAGAAGAAACGTTGTTGTAGAGGCTATGTTAAAGTTTTATTAGAGGTCACAGCGACCTTGACCTTTTACCTAGTGACCCAAAATGGGTGTGTGGCATGTAGAACTCATCAAGGTGCATGTACATATGAAGTTTCAAAGTTGTAGGTGGGAAGCACTTTGATTTTAGAGCGAATGTAAAGGTTTATGTCAAAGTTTTTAGAGGTCACAGTGACCTTGACCTTTGACCTAGTGACCCAAAAATGGGTGTACCGTGTAGAACTCATCAAGTGCATCTATATATGAAGTTTCAAAGTTGTAGGTGGAAGCACTTTGATTTTAGAGCCAATGTTAAGGTTTTAGCACGACACCTACCGCAGACGGTTGACGGCGGAGGGCGGACGACGAGCTGGCTATGACAATACCTCGGGTTTTCTCCGAAAACAGCCGAGCTAAAAAAAAACACATTTGCTTTTTCAAAAGTTTCAAGGTTAAATGAAAACATACTTGTATAGGGCCCGTAAGTCTCGTTTACTTTCACTTTCGTTTTTCAACTTCCAGGTACATCGGCTTTATTGTTGAAATGGATTTTTTGCTTTTGGTTTGGTTGTGCGCTCAGAACTGGGGGAAAAGGATCCTGCAGTATCTTCAGGTCCCACATAAACCCAAAGGAAAAGAAGGAATGGGTTGATACATGCAGGTTTTGTGATTTTATTTACACAATACATATCCGTTGGTTTACTGCTGACGAGTGTGAACGCTTTTGGATATGATATTTTTTCGGATCTGTGAACGTCCAACTTTTTTGCTTACATACTTTAAACCTTAAGTTGTAGAGTTCGTATTAAGTAACATGAGCATGTCTTTAAATCCAATACGGCAACTTTAACTTAGCTAATCTGATTGAAAAAACATGTATCCATTTACAAGAGAACACATATTTATGACAGGATAATTAATGAAATGATTATATCTAATGAAATGTTTCATATATTTTTTAAACCTATATTTTATGTGTAAGTAAAACGAAATTAACTACATTATAGATGAGCAGACAGGGATGTCAACAGGAATGACCGGATATGTAGCTGTCTTTGGTCGATGGGAAGAAAGAAAATAGATCAACATGTGTTTGGTTTTTTAAACACAAAAATCTACTATGTCAGGCTGGACTGTAACCTGCTATTCGCATGGAGATCAACTGTTAATGACACTTAACTGACTGAATTATAAGGACTTAGATTCGGCAGTTGATTGAATTCAAGCAGAGCAACTGTTTTGACTTTTATAAAAACATATATTTCCGTGCTTTTACCACATCATTGTTAGAACAGGTATTTACCTAATGTAGCGATTCCAAGCCAACTCAATGCAAGGGATCCATGCCGAAGTCATTTGAAGACTTTAATTCTGCTAGAATTGCAATGGATGCTACAGAAATTATAAAGGATAGTCCTTGTAACATGAATCATCAAATGCTTTCTTAAAGCAATTATAAAAGTATACAAACTGTAAAAGCTGTAACATGTGGTTGCTACAAATGGTGCATGAAACACTGTATTATGTGAATTTAGAATACTAGATATCAAACTGCGAATGGACATCATTTGGTGATTGTCTCAAACAGAACTATTCATTTCATGATCTGTATTTATTTTTGTAATATTTTATTTATACTTCAAGCTTAATAAGCCTTTTTCCATGACTTTTTTCATAAACAGTGATTGTATTTTTATCATTTTAACTGTTTCTTTAAAATGTGTCTAGTATTTTATCATTTTAACTGTTTCTTTAAAAATGTGTCTAGTATTTTTATCATTTTAACTGTTTCTTTAAAATGTGTCTAGTATTTTATCTTTTAACTGTTTCTTTAAAATGTGTCTAGTATTTTTATCATTTTTACTGTTTCTTTAAAATGTATCTAGTATTTTTATCATTTTAAACTGTTTTTCTTTAAAATGTGTCTAGTATTTTTATCATTTTTAAATGTTTCTTTAAAATGTGTCTAGTATTTTTTTCATTTTAACTGTTTCTTTAAAATGTGTCTAGTGTTTTTATCATTTCTTTTAAAATGTGTCTAGTAAATACGACATTAAAAATAAATTTTATTATTAAACCGTACTTGCATGAAACGGAGAATAAACACATTGTGAAATGATATTACAACTTAAGACCAAACGCCAATCGAGGTATTCACAAATTTATCTTGTTAACAGCTTTATCAATAAGTATATCAAATTTGTATTAGATTTCATTTTACTAGAAATTGGTTAGATTTTTTCTAAATTCTAATCATTTTGACATTCTTTTTCTCCTGTACCTGTATTCAGACTGTTTTGGTGGATACATTTCCAGCATTGTCACAGTTTTTTTGGGAGATGCAAATTTCGGACACTTGATCCAAGAATACTTTGACATTTTTATTTGCTCTCTTGTATCTGTATCAACAATTAATTTAATTGAAACTTTTAAACATTTTTAAATTGTAATACATACAAGAAAAATATAATACTTATAGTAATACATGCATTTGCCTCTAGATTCCTTGTGAGGATAATTGTGTTTAGGCAGTGGCTAGTCGTACAGCCCCGTACGGCTAGACACGAGGCTAGCCTTACGGCCCCGAAAGGCTAGTCAAGAGGCTAGCCATACGGCTCTGTACCTATAGCCTTTCCTATGGAGATTGTCTAGCAGTACGGCTTATAAAGTATTGTGTTTATTACAAAGAACTTACAAATGTATAAATGCTAGCTGATAAAAGTTTCATGAACAGTAAAACAGATGCTATGTTTTCTCTTAGTCTTAGTAAATGTACACCCTGTTTAAAACATAAACAATAGTACAAATATATCATTTTAGCCATTACCTTAAAAACAAGAGCTTGTCACAGTAGTGCCAAATCCCCGCCGTAATGTGTTTGCTTATACGACAACATTTGTTTTAGAGAGTAGAATAATATTTGTAAAAACAAATAAAGGGAGATAATTCATTATGCTCCGGACAAAAATTTACCTTGAAATTAAATAAAGGGATATAATTCAAACACTAAGGTAGATAGAGTAATGGTTCTTAGTCACTGCACTTCTCCTACTTGCCAACTGTTTAAGTTTGAAGTTTCAAGTAAATCCCTTTAGTAGATTTAGAGTTATGCTCCGGACAAAAAAATACTTTAAAATCATATAAAAGGGGAGATAATTCAAAAACTAAGGTAGATAGAGTTGTGGTTCTTGGTCACTGCACTTCTCCTAGTTGCCACCTGTTTATATTTCAAGTTTCAAGTAAATCCCTTCAGATGATTTAGAGTTAAGCTCCAGACAAAAAAATACTTTAAAATCATATAAAAGGGGAGATAATTCGAAAACTAAGGTAGATAGAGTTATGGTTCTTGGTCACTGCACTTCTCCTAGTTGCCATCTGTTTATATTCTAAGTTTAAAGTAAATCCCTTTAATAGATTTTGAGTTATGCTCCGGACAAAGTTTCAGCCGGACGGACAGACGGACAGGACCAATTACTATATCCCCTCCGAATTTTTTTTTCGGCGGGGATAATAAAGCAGCAGCTACATGGTGACATTTAAATGTCCTCATTGGACACTGACATGTGGATGCTTGTATCGCGCCATTGTCTTCTGGTTAAAGGTAAATCTACGACAAATAAACAAAAGATTATGACAAAGACGCCATAACAGAACGTAGACTTTGCAGGGAAACACTTCACATAAACAAAGCATTACAGTATAAAGCAGATAAAATTCAATAGAGATAAATATGAATCATTGCGAAAACGAGTACGATTGACATTTTACTTTAGTATAGTAATTCGGATATTAATCTGCCACTAACCGTTGTACTGACAGCCTGTACGTTGACACGTATAAACCGCAGTTAGTCCATAAGAACTGCAAAAACTATGTCACTTTCAACTGCAGCTTCACTCGTCCGGTTTAATTTAACATGTTCTTCAACGTAGTTAGACAAGTATATTATTGATAATGCCATGCCAAGACCTATCAATATATTAAAGGGATCTTTTCACGCTTTAGTAAATTGACAAAATTGAAAAAAGTTGTTTCAGATTCGTAAGTTTTCGTTTTAGTTATGATATTTGTGAGGAAAACAGTAATACTGAACATTAACCATGCTCTAATATAGCCATTATATGCATCTTTGACGATTTTAAAACCTAAAAATTATAAAGCGTTGCAACGCGAAACGATTGAATAATTTGGAGAGTTCTGTTTTTGTCGTTAATTTTGTGAAACTACGAAGATTGCTTATATAAGGTATAAAATACGGCACGAATGTGTACTCGGCGGAATAGCTCAGTAGGCTAAAGCGTTTTTACTTCAGGACTCTGGCAGGACTCCAGGGGTCACTGGTTCGAAACCTGCTCCGGGCAATGTTTTTTTCCTTTTTTAATTTTTTTCTTGATTTTTTACTGGAGCTTTTATGATCCAATGTTTACATTTATCAATATAAAGCATATAATGAATAAGTTAAAAAAATGCCAAAATCTGTGAAAAGGCCCCTTTAATAGGTCTTTGCGACATGTTGATATTTTTGTTTGTACCCGAAAGTTGGAGATCTCGTGATATAACGGTGGTCAAATGACGAGAGTTACATACCCTATTTATATTTTCAGGTTTAGCATTTGCAATATGTACACTGAATACAAAATAATATGAAACAAATAAGGACATTGAGCGCAATATCAAGATTTTTTTATTTGTCCATTATAGAACGGTATTACAGAAATAATACATGTTTGTTTCCGTCTATTCTCACTAAGATCGTTTTTTGTATACAGAGTAAACAGTATGACCTATCACTAAAGGTGATACAAACATACCCTGCAATACCTAATTCACAAATATATAAAAACATGTTTTATTGTGACTATAAACTTTATAATGTGAAAAGTGATATTTCATTTGTATGTGACATTTTAAGATGCTATCCTGCTTTTAATGATATGCAAGGCGCCTACTTGGCTACTGAACACCTGAGAGCAATAAAACGCAAACATAAAATATCCCTCTGAAATAAACCCACCTATCCAAAATGAATTTACACATAATTGATGTGGTATGTGACATCCAAAGTATATGACAGATTTGTTAATTGTGTATCATATACACCAACAAATGTTATTTTTAATTCACCACATGCCATGGCAGTTAAGTTTCTATTGGGCTTAAAAGAGATTATAGCTGATATGGTTAAGAAATCTTAATTTTTTATATCATTATTAATGTAAATTGAGTTACCACATGAATATCATGTTTCGTCGTATAATAAATACCCTGCTTTTGAATTTGTTAATTCTATCTATCAAATGAATTGCATAGAATGAAAATGAAATACATAACGAAATATTAAGAAAAAGCAAGTGTTGAAATACAGAGGATTTTAAAACCCCTTTCCATAAATTCCTTAAACAAGCTTAATGTGCAATAATTAGGTAGAGTAATTCTAACTTTGCATACAGGACTTGAACACTGAAAAGGAAAATAAACAAACCAGAGCTGTACCAAGGACATCTTTGTGACCTTGACAGTACCACCAACTTTGCTTTAAGACAAACTTGCCCATCAAGCTTTTGATTCCCCGGCGAAATGTTGTTCATGATTTCATGAACACTTCAAGCCAATCAAGAACTGTTCATGAACGGTTCTGAAAAAATTCCTGAGCTTGGTTCATGAACTTTTGGACATGAACTGTTCTTAAGACATGTTCATGAACTGTTTATGAATTATTGTTGAACATTTCAAAGTTCATGAACAGTTCTTCATCTAACCATAAATACTTAGTGATGAACATTTCATGCACAAGTATTTCTAATGACTTTTCTGAGACAGACTTTAAGGATCCATCATGAATAATTCATGAATTCCTTTGTGCTAGATGTTTCATACATATTTTTGAAAGTAATATTGAAATGTTTAGCATACAAATCTTGTAGATTTGTGAAACCTGTGAAGTTAGTATGAATATGCATAGTACTTTCACCACTGTAAGTTAGAGTTCTTGACCTGTTCTAGAGAATTTTAAGAACATTTGTACAAGAACTGTTCAAGAACTGCCTTCAGGAACACTTCAATAACTTTTTAAGGACCTTTCCTGTTCTTGAATTATTCTTAAACTATTCTTGAACACTTTAAGAACTTTTTTGAACAACATGTTTCCTTCTGATGTTCTTAAACAGGTCTACACAATGTTTATGAATGTATGATGGACTTTTTATGAATCCAATATGTTCTTAAAAGGATCTGTCATTGTTCTTCGAAGACTTAAAAGACAAGTTTAAGAACGTTTTAAGGACATCTTATTTCAAGAACAGTTTAAGATGATATCAAGAACTCAATGCACATTGCATTGCTGTTTTTACAAAGAAAGAATATTGTGTGCACAGGAAGTTGAAACGGAAGGCACATGGTTTATGTTATATTTGAAAATGTAAGTCTTTAATAAATTACCGGCTGAACTGATCAGCCATTGGTTCCATTTCAAGTTCTTTGGCACTGTAAGTGTAACCATTTCAGGGAAACCATTGATTAGTAAATGATTCTTGAACTGAAAATGAGACTATTCATAATCTTTTCAATACATGAATTATTCATGAACATATAGTGCAAAGTTGTATTATGAAATTTAAAGAGTATTATCAAACCACTTGTATCTCAGTTATTAGTGTTATATTTAAATTATTGTTATATGTTGCTATCAATATGTTAAGTGCTAATACAAGACTTGTTTCTTCTTACCCTGACCTGTTTGTTGAGCTTTAGTAACACTTATGATAACCTTTGCATAAATTGACAAATTCTTGTTCATGAATAGTTCATGAACACTTCATGCCACCTCAGTTCATGAACTCTTGAAGAACTATGGTTCATGAACTATTCACTTACAGTTCGTGAACAGAAAATGAGCCATTGAAAAATAGAAGGAAAATGTTCATGAACTGTTCGTGAACAGCAAAACCCTGAAGAATTTTTCAAGAATTGTGTTGTTCATGAACTGTTCAAGAACACTTCATGCCATTGATGTTCATGAATAGTTCATGAACATTTCATGCCATATTGGTTCAAGAATAGTTCATGAACACTTCATGCCACACAGGTTCAAGAATAGTTCATGAACACTTCATGCCATAAGGGTTCAAGAATAGTTCATGAACACTTCATGCCATTAGGTTTCAAGAATATTTCATGAACCATTCATGCCATTAGTGTTCATGAACAGTTCATGAACTAAAATTTCAAGAACTTTTTACAGACGTGGCTCATTTTCTGTTCACGAACTATTCGTGAACAATTCATGAACTCAGTTCACGAACAGTTCATGAACTGTTCACGAATTATTCGTGAACTGCAGAACAACATTTCGCAGGGGTTACTGCCAAGTTAGCATACATGTAAAATTTTAGTAAGTCCATTTTTGCTGGACAACTTTATGCTTTGGAATTAGTCTGATGTTTCTTTATTTCAGCCATGTCTCAAACGAGTGAATAAAAAGGAATATGAAATACACGTACAATAAACTATAATGCTGACAAGTTGACATGACGCGCTATTGTTATGCAAATCACATAAACTCGTTACTTAGCGGAAATTGCATGTTCAAAGGACTTTTTTAAATTAGCAATAACTCGTGATATATCTGACATCAAAATATATCATTTCTGCAAACCTGAAAATAATAGGCTGTAATTATAGTTAGGAAGATATGCCTTGTGCGTGACTATTTATAAGTTTTGCCAAGCTGTATGCATCATGATGCTCAAATATGACAACTGACATCTCAGTGTTACCTTAACCTTTAAGGGACCATGAAAGAGGTTTCTACATGTAACTGTTAAACATATTTAGCAAGTTATTTAAGAAGTGCATAATTACTATTGAAGTATCAGTCTGGATTGACCTTCGACCTGTAAGTGTGCCCTTGACCTTTAAGTAAGGTAGACAGGTGTTACATGTTAAACACCGTCTCCTAATGATGGTCTTATGTAATTATTTATTATAAAATTGCATGCTGAATGATGAAGTTACTGTCTGTACAAACCCGAACACACACACACACACACACACACACATACACACATACAATAACAGACACACATTAATGTGCACTCATACACTCAACCATTTTTACAGCTACAGCATTGTTTCTGAAGCTGTCTCAAATAAAAAAGAAAAGAAAGATAATCACAGACATTACCCACGTAAACCATCCAATGCTTTGTCAGAGGCTTTGCAAACCTGCCATGGTTAAGTTCATGTGCAAATAATTCAGGAACATTTACATAACTGTGATTGAAAATTGTGTCATTTACATCTACACTTAATAGTTGGCTTCACAGACATATTATACAGACAAACCGACTGACTACCTGACACAGAAGAACGCCGTCTCTACAGGGCAATAACGAGAAATAATTTATTCAATTCTTTGTTAAACATTTTTAGAGCACTGTGTGCTTGTGTATGTTGTTTAGGAGTTTTATGGAGTCTTTTCTCTGTATCATGTACAAACAAATAAAATTGTAAATACAAAAAAAACACTAATGTTAAGTTAAACAGGTTTAAAAATATTGAAAGTGTCACCAACTGTTCCTGAGCTGTAAGATATTTGTCCCAACATTTTATAAACCTCGGTTTACCCCTTTAATAAGGAAACTGTATTTACAGGGTCGCCAAATGATGAAGAAAAAACTTAGAGAACAGAAAATTGCTAGTAACACAGTCATTTGATACATAGTAATTACAGAAATTTCAGTACAATTCACGAGGCTTTCACATAGAGGTATTTCAATTTAAAAATGTATACTACTTTGCAATCATTGGAAGTTGGAATTGGGAATTTAAAAAAAATCAATTGGGAAAACAAAAACAGATTTACATTGGGAATGGAGACAATATTCAGACCCACGAGGGCGGAAAAGGCCTGTATAACAACTGATTATAATTTATCCAAAGTCTCTTGTTAAACAAACATTATTATTTAGTGGGAGTCCTTAATTTACAGCTTTTGTCAGCCAACTGCGGTTTTCAAGTCATTTTCTACGGATACCAATAATTTAATGCTTTATATGTCTTTGGAAGTTTCACTTAGAGAAATTAGCATAACAAACAAATAAATAATACAAGATAAACGGAGTTGGGAATTATAAAATGTTTTGATCTTTTCTCACCAGCAACCAAGAGCTAACCCTTTCAATAATTAATGCCCTGATATATCCCACTGATAATGTCAAACCAACCTAGAGCATGTATATAAGATGTAAGTTGTGGTTAAGTATAATGGATATTTAAAAAAGAGACATTTTAAGGTATAATAAGTTTCGTAACTTTAATTATATGCATGGCGTCTACCTGGCTACTGAACACCTGAACTCAATCATAAAAAGCAATCATAAATAATATGTAACACCTAAAAAAAACATTAACAAAAAGGCCCAGCATTACGATGTTTCAGTTGGTTTGAGTCATATAAACTGTATCACCACTCCTGGTTATAGTATCATGTTCCGATTGACAAGGTTTTCTATTTGATATATGCATGAACTGTTACATACATTTACAAAACCGCTGTTTTATGATTACTGATATGATATTGAAAAGGTTGCTTTTATCATCATAATTAATGTGAATTAACTTACCATGGGAATATCCGTTTACTTTGTATGATTAATAACCTGTTTTGAAATATGTGGTTTTCATCTATTAAAGCCACACACCTTGAAATGAAATTCATGTTAATCAATACATAATAGTGTCGCAAAATTTAAAACTTTGATGGTAGTAACTCGAAGTCTAGTCTTGCACAAATATCCTGACTAGAATTTTATAATTCAGTCAAGTTAATACGCTGCCACCAGTCCATAAAGTGGACGAACTCTTTTGTAACTCATTTAACTAGCAGAGCTAGTAGAAATTAAGTAAAGTCATTCGTTTCTACTACTACATTTTATTTACATTATATACACAATTTATTTTCACATTTCCAACTAAAGTCAAGCATTTGATATTTATGATATATACATCTCTCCTATCAATTAATTCCAAGCCCCCCATTTTGAATATAACATCAGGTTTATATAGTAAACCCCATACCTGAAATCTTAGGTTAACCTAATAAACAGTTTAGGTCATGTACCTGAAATTTTAGGTGTACCTGAAATTCAGGCTAACCCAAAAAAACAGTTATGTCATAACTCTTAAACTTTAGGTTAACCTAAAAGTCCACTTAATCATGAACCTGACCATTCAATACACACTAGTGCCAGATCCCCATTGATAAGCAATTATCCCTTATTGATAAGCAATTATCCAGAACTGACCTGGTAATGAGAGTTGAAGGTGTACCTGAGTTTACATAATATATTGTAATCTACCTGAAGAACTATCACCTTAGATACATGCACATGTTTTATGTAGTAAATATTGATACCAGTAATAATGAATAATACCTCAAAAAGTGAAAATAATCATTATTGCAACAAAAACATTTTAGATGCAAAATAGTAAAAGAATCACTAATAAAGAATCAAATGTATGATTTTTAAAAACTGCAACACTACTTTCCCCTCAGCTTGACAACCCCTGGTGTCAAATAAGCGAAAAACAATATAACAAATCCAAATAAATCAATCACATTATATATATATATATGTTCGAACATTGAAAAATGAATATATGAAGTTATATGCCAAATACATAATGATACAATCATCATTTTTGAAAATGGTCCCAAAACATAAGAATTCATTCAAGTTATATCAAAGTACATAATCATGCAATCATCATTTTTGAAAATGGTCCTAAAACATAAGAATTCATTCATTATACAAATGAATGCAAATATAAAATAATAGTAGTGAATGTCTCTTTTACTACATTTAAAAGTCCAAGAATATTTGAAAAGTTAATGAAATTAAATCCCGTCACTTAAATCCAATTCGCATGGAATATTATGTCCAGCCACACACAAAAATAAAATATTTATGTACATTGTTTTAAAAATAAAACACAAGAAAAAAAAACTAATCCATATTAAACGAAATGAAATTGTTCTGATCATTGTCTTGTCCTTTCGCTCCATACGCTCCAAACGCTCCACACGGACATCAACCATCCATCATGCCTACCCACGCATGGTCAACAATGTGGCCTGACCATGGTGGACCCTCCTGGGCTACTTACCCGCGACTGCCTCGTCTAGGGCGGCAGAGGCGGGCCTGATACACAGGCGAAATTGAATCATTTTTTTTTTAAGTTTTCAGGGTGGTTTCTGCGATGTTTATCAGAAAGTTTTTTTTAAGGTTTCGTCTTCTTTCTTTACGTTAAGATATGTGTTAAAAAGTTCTTGTTGATATTGTAGTGTTTTTTTCATGGCATCCAGAATTTCATCATTTTTCTCCTTAATCATTGCTTCTAATTTATTGGTAGTTTCCGTAATTGTCTTTTCTAATTTCTGGATTTTTGCACATTTGACTTGATCTCGAATAATAAGTCCTCAACTTTTCTAGTAATCACTAAAGGTCCTTTCATATTATTGGCTCTAATTTTCTTAAAAGTTTTATCAAAATAGTGTTCCAGAGCTTCCACGTTATAAGAAATTAGTATTTCATCTTAATCACAATCTCAATTCCGTCTTTTTATTGATCGTAAATTGTCGTGTTAAATAATAGGTGCTTGCAAGGTTAGATGTTAAATTTCCACTGTCATTCTTTTACTCTCATGTCCCTACATGTGAGTTTACGGAACATAAATTAATACACCATTCCTTAAGTATATTAAATATGTCCCATTTTAGCCACAATACAAATTGCTGGTGATTTACCAGCAATCACATTTCTAGTTGGTTTATAAGGACTTTTCCCCAACCAGGTGATATGACCCATGTACGGCTGAGTCATTCTTTTGCAACTTTGCCCATGATCCATGTACATCTGGATCATTCCATTGCAGTTGTTGCAATACTTCCTGTAGAAAAGTAAAACACAGAGCGAGGGCTTGAACTGTACGTGGACAATGAGGGTAGTGTCAAAGTCGCTAGATTCAATCCAAGTATTCCCTCTCCCACACCTTTCGGAGATACTCCATGTTCACTTTCAAAAGACTTGTCTCGGATCCTGAGACTCGATACGCTGCCAGTGATTTTGTGAAATCCATTCTTCACAACACTTGTTATAGTGGCTAAATACACAAGGAAAACGTTCCAACGGTAGTGAAAAGATTGTACAGCATGTAAACGTGTACAGCCATAATTTATCCTGGAAGCGGAAACGTTCCTGGTAAATACGAATTTTAATCTTTCAAACGGAAAATTACCAGTCATGATACTGATAATTGCAGCTAACAACACGACTAAAATAATCCACCAGTAGAGAAATGATCGTACAGCATGAAAACTTGTACATCCTATATTTATCCCGGAAGAGGAAGTATTCCTGGTAAATAAAGGTACCACATCATCTACTTTCACAAATTCTAACGATTTGTGACGCCAAAGTTTTGAACTACTCTTGCAGCCCTCACATCGAAAATTATATTCCTTCATATCGCATGAAATCTGGAATAAACTATCCCCGTTCAAATGCTTGGTGCCCATTTGGTGTTCAAATTTAAAATTGAATTGTACCATCATCACAGAATTAATCCACTTTTGACAACTACATGTAAGTGGGTACAACACTACACACTCCAATTCACATATTTGATGCAACACCACCAAAATTGCACATATAAATTCCATCATCTGTCAGAATATACCACAACTTTTTGACACAATTATTAATTTTGTGTGTTCATCAAACACATGTACATCATAATCACTTTTTTCTATCACATTTGTTTTTAATGACAAAACCGTAAATTAAACATTTCAATCACATTAATTCCATTCTCAATATCTTCAGCATTCCTTATCCTTCTCTGCGGTTAGTATTGGACACTCGCTCTTATAATGCCCAAGATTGTGACAATTAAAACACTCAACGTTGGATATATTATTCCGTTTGTACTTTCATGGTCATTTCTATCGTGACCACCATTGTTGTAATGTTCTCTAAGACCAGCAGCTGCACTCCACAATCCGATCTGTCCAGCAATGATTGCTAAACCAAAACTGGAAACAATCACAATCACGAAAATTAAGCATTCTAAATTTTCCATCATCGTACATTCTCAGAATTCTAGCATCGTTCAGAATAACTGCTCGCATGTGTTAAAGTCCCTAATCCAACTGTCTGCACGAGTGTTGCACAATCGCACGTGTTAAAGTCTCTAATCCCACCGCTTGGCACCAGTGTCGCAGAATTTAGAACTTTGATGGTAGTAACTCGAAGTCTAGTCTTGCACAAATATCCTGACTAGAATTTTATAATTCAGCCAAGTTAATACGCTGCCACCAGTCAATAAAGTGGACGAACTCTCTTGTAACTCAGCAGAGCTAGTAGAAATTAAGTAAAGTCATTCGTTTCTACTACTACATTTTATTTACATTATATACACAATTTATTTTCACATTTCCAACTAAAGTCAAGCATTTGATATTTATGATATATACATCTCTCCTATCAATTAATTCCAAGCCCCCCATTTTGAATATAACATCAGGTTTATATAGTAAACCCCATACCTGAAATCTTAGGTTAACCTAATAAACAGTTTAGGTCATGTACCTGAAATTTTAGGTGTACCTGAAATTCAGGCTAACCCAAAAAAACAATTATGTCATAACTCTTAAACTTTAGGTTAACCTAAAAGTCCACTTAATCATGAACCTGACCATTCAATACACACTAGTGCCAGATCCCCATTGATAAGCAATTATCCCTTATTGATAAGCAATTATCCAGAACTGACCTGGTAATGAGAGTTGAAGGTGTACCTGAGTTTACATAATATATTGTAATCTACCTGAAGAACTATCACCTTAGATACATGCACATGTTTTATGTAGTAAATATTGATACCAGTAATAATGAATAATACCTCAAAAAGTGAAAATAATCATTATTGCAACAAAAACATTTTAGATGCAAAATAGGAAAAGAATCACTAATAAAGAATCAAATGTATGATTTTTAAAAACTGCAACAATAGGTGCAATTTGAAAGTGTGCAAAATTGCCATTAAATCTATAGCCTAGTTAGCAAGTAATTTTTTTTTTTTAATTTTAAAACTGAAAGCAGGATTTCTATATGTTTACGTCGATTTTGACAAACGCGATTATTTTTAAGTTTTAGAGCGCACAAAATATGGATTTCTACCTTGTTACCACCAGATGTATTCTAATTGGCATTGATAAAATTAAATCTATGGCCTAGTTAGCAAGTAATATATTATTTTTTCAACATTTACCGCTTTTAAAACCGAAAGTAGGATTTCTAGACGTATAAGTCCTTTTTGACAAACGCAAGTATGTTTAAGTTTTAAAGCGCAAACAAAGAGGGATTTCTACCTTATAACCACCAGATATATTCTCATTGGCATAATATGTTTCTTATTTATACTTAAATTTACTATGCCATGTATTTCATTTCAAGGTGTGTGGCTTTAAACGCTAAACATCATATAAATATATTACAGGAACTAATATTCATTATTCAATACCAACAGATGTTCATTGTTTAACTGTCAGTGTAACAACACATCAATAAATTCCTTGAAAAACAACATGATTTGCAGGATAATAATGTACTCTCAACATAACCATCTAAAACATTGTGTATGTATAGTTTGTATACTGAAAGGGATAGTATATAAAGAAAGCATTTCCAAAGACTGAGCTGTGAAATGGACCTAAATTTTCGGGACACTCTCGCAAATCAAGATTTATATATATACCCAGTTACAGTTAACTGCTCATGCGATACCAACACAGATTCTTTTGTGTTCGATGTTTCTGACAGGAGTATTCACTCGGCATATTGCCGAGGCACTTGGCCATAATTCACGGTGTGACGCCGCGTCTGTTTCTGCCTCGGCATCGATCCACCAAATCACACGGCCAATCACAGAGAAAAAATATTTACAAATATTTATTGCATACTATAACAAATATTAAATAATTTTCTGATTAACAAACATTAGAAACAGATACAGACAATATGTTGATATGTTTACTTCTACGCAATTGTGTTAACATTTCGTCAGCTTCTCTGCATTCTTCATACAATTAACAATGGATGTCATCTGACAAAACAATGATTTTGCAGGTCAGTTAAACCATATCGAACAAACTTACACAGTTTAATTTCGGAAACAAGACTTGCTTTAAATATAAAAAAATAATATCTACATGTATTTGCATTATTAGAGTTGCTAAAATACACAGTCAATACAAATATAACAAGAGCTGTCAGAAGACAGCACGCTCAACTATTCGAGTGCCTGACAGTATAATGTAAATCATCAAGGGGAAATTGTTCTTATTCAATATAAAGGTCAAGGTAATATAGTCATATTCTAAGTGGAAGAGGACCATAATTGAAACATATTGATCACTTATGTTTTAAAGAAGTTGTACTTTATAGATGATTCTGAGTTCAGGTATATTTTCAACAATCTATTGAACATTTGTAGACATAAAACAAATTAATATGATTTTATTTCAAGTCTGATAGCAATAGTTGGGTGGGATGGTTGGACTGTCCTTTAAAATATAAAATAAATGTTTGTGTTTTTTTTTGTCTACCGGTGAAACTGGAGGGGACCTATGGTTTGCGCTCTGTCTGTCAGTCTGTCAGTATGTCTGTCCGTCACACTTTTCTGGATCCTGCGATAACTTTAAAAGTTCTTCATATTTTTTCATGAAACTTTCAACATGGATAGATGGCAATATGGAGATTATGCCATGTCATTTCAATTTGTTCCTACGTCAAGAATTCTGGTTGCTATGGCAACAAATATAAAAAATACTGACAATGGTGGAGTTTCACCGGTAAGGGACAATATTGCTTGGCAATCTCTTGTTTACCATTTTTAAAAAAATCTTTTTGGGTGTGGGGGGGGATGTGGAGGTTGGGAGGATGGAGAGGGTGGTATAATGTGGGTGGATGGTCATTTTTTTAAGATGATCTTTCAAAAATTAGAAAAAAATAAGAAAAAAAATATTTTTTTCGAAGGGGGGCTTCTGGGGTGGAGTATTGGGGATATTTGGATGGAATCCATTGTGATATGTCAGGTAAGTGTTGTTTTGTCAAAGTATGAATCAAATCTGATCATAAATAAAGAATTTATGGCAAATTAAGCAAAAATTATTAATTTGACCTTGAGAGTCATGGTCATTCAATGGTCAAGGTCAAATTCAACTTGCCAGGTACAGTACCCTAATGATAGTAAGAAAGTATTTGAAGTTTGAAACCAATAGTGTCAATACTTTAGAAGTAAAGTGGATCTAAACACAAAATTTAACAAAATATTTAAAGTTACTAAGAAAAATAAGGGCCATAATTCTGTCAAAAAGCGAACCAGAGTTATGAAACTTGCCCTGTACATTCCCCTATGATAGTTAGCGATTTTTCCAAGTCTGGAAGCAATAGCTATGATACTATAGGAGTAAATTGGACCAATACAAAAAGCTTAACCAAAAGGGGCCATAATTATGTCAAAATGCCAGTGGGAGTAACATAACTATGCCTACACAGTCCCCTTATTATAGTTAGTAAGTGTTGCAATTATGAAAGCAATAGCTTTGATACTTTGGAATAAAGTGAACCCTAGAACACAAAACTTACACAAATTTTCAATTTTCTACATATAAAAAAGGAACATAATTTTTACAAAATGCTTCATACAGTTGTCTGCTCTTCTTTTTAGATTGGGATCATGTTGGTAAAGAGGTATGCAAAATATGAAAGAAATATGTCAAAGGACATAGAAAATATTTGAGGTGGTATGCAAACTTAAACATAGATTTATCAATAATATGAATACACTAAGTGAAAAAAGGGCCATCATTCTTACAAAATGCTTGATACAGTTGTCTGCTCTTGTTTATAGATTGGGGTTATGTTGGTAAACAAGTATGCAGTCTTTCCGAAATACCGTGGGTTCTGAGATTTTTCCAATAATAATTTGGAAAATCGTGAAATGATTCTAATATTGCCGGACCTCGTGTCAGGTAATAAAATTGTGGCGAAATTTGGAATTCCATAAGCTTTTTCCAGAAAAGTTTCAAGGCAAAAGTAAGTAATTTACCGAGTTATTTATGAATACTCCAATCATGAAAAACATTTTTTATTGGATGCATTTCTTGAATGACATAAGTGCATATACAGTATCCGAAGATTTTTGCTGCGTCGTCAATGCAAATTACACATTACATCATCACTATATGAGTAGATTCGCAAAGGGAGAGAATCGATACCATATACTTTTGGTTCCCGTTATATCCGATTAATTCGTAAGCAAGCAGTGCATTAACACAGGCCATTGTGATTTCCCCGCGATCTGTCAACACCTACACAGGAGTTTGAAGGGATGTGACAATATCTACACAGGAGTTCGAAGGAAAAGATCCAGAGTATCCAGATATATAAGTGGTGATTTTGTTTTCATTTTATTTTTTAATATTTTAAACTTTGGTGAAAGAGCCAAACCAAACTCTCATGATGATCATGATGATCAAACTCAGCACTGCAGCTGTTACAGCTTATAACCATTCAGCAGCTGTATACAAATGGTTGTTCAGATTCGATGGTTTTATGTAAAGTTAAATATTTAATGAGGTTTTTACATAACAAACTCACACCTACATACAGGACCAATAAAGTTTTCTACCATAATTTAAAAAAATCATCCAAATAATTCACTCAAAAGCATTGGGATTGACTTTAAGACTAGTATAATATTATAAGGTATGCTAGCCTACAACAGCTTAGCAAAAAGATTAAGTATTGTATGCTCATGATACAGGGAGATGGTCTTCGTCTACTTAATTATTAGCTTCCACCCAAGGCTATGCCTCAGATGAGTATCCAACGAAAGAAGATTAGTCAGAGGAGGTGTCTTCAGTAGAGGATTCAGATATTCAGGATGAAGAGACAAATGCTAAAGAAATCTTGGCAATTCTGAATGATTAAATGCATGCTTTGTATATTTATCTGATAATATTACAATATTGTTAAAAATGTCATCTTTGTCTTTTGTCGACATTTTTTACTTTTTGTGCCTGAAATATTCAGTCTGGGCCAGGAATGGCTGCATGATTATAGGACCTCATTACCGGCAATAAATTATAATTTTGGGAAGGACTGAGTATGCAAAATAAAAAAGCAATATGTCAAGGGACATAGGAAATATTTGGGGTTGTATGCAAACTTTAATATAGATTTATCAATAATATGCATATTCTAAGTGAAAATGGGCCATAATTCTTACAAAATGCTTAATACAATTGTCTGCTCTTGTTTATGGGTTGGAGTCATGTTGGTAAAGAAGCATGCAAAATATAATTGCAATATGTCCAGGATCATAGGAAATATTTGAGGTGGTATGCAATGTTTAACATAGATTTATCAATAATATGCATATTCTTACAATAAAAAGGGCCATAATTCTTACAAAATACTTGATACAGTTGTCTGCTTTTGTTTATAGGTTGGGGTCATGTTGGTTAAGAAGTATGCAAAACATAAAACGAATATGTCAAGGGACATAGAAACTATTTGAGGTGGTACACAAATAATAAAAATTTAATTATAATGACAGTCAGTCTTCCCCGAAAATTTGAAATCCACAAAATTACGTGTCAACGAATTAGTTGTTTTTTATTAAACCACGAAATTTCATACTGGCGAATTTCTATACGTTTACAGTATGTGTTGCTGTCAACCCATATCATACAGAACAAAATATGTAACAGACACTAATCCCCCATAGCACAGTCAAATTAAATCTAATAAAAGTTATAACCAAACAAATCTTCTTAATATACTTAATACTTGAGCAAAAATACTACAGAGATACATAATTTTATGAAGCACATAAATGTATTTCTCAACACAGGAAAAAAAGACAAACAAACATAATTATGCAAAAATTGATTGCACAAAAAATGCCTCTCTTTATGACCACTTACACAGTTTTTTTTATTATTATATACAGTCCACTCTCGTTATCTCGAAGTTAGCGGGAACAAGAAAAAATATCAAGATAACGAGAGTTCAAGATATCCGATTAGGCGTTTTGTAAAATACAAAAGGTAGAGGTCCATGCAAGGTATCTACATGCCAAATATGAAAGAGATCGGTATAGTATTGAAGGTGCTATGAGAAACTGTAACAAAAGTCTATTATTAGCCTTGGTGACCTTGACCCCAGTGACCTCAAACCTCATCAAAAGGTAGAGGTCCATGCAAGGTATCTACATGCCAAATATGAAAGAGATCAGTAAAGTATTGAAGGTGCTATGAGAAACTTTACAAAAGTGTGACGGAAAAATCTATTATTAGCCTTGGTGACCTTGACCTTGACCCCAGTGACCTCAAACGTCATCAAAAGGTAGAGGTCCATGCAAGGTATCTACATGCCAAATATGAAAGAGATCGGTATAGTATTGAAGCGATATGAGAAACTGTAACAAAAGTCTATTATTAGCCTTGGTGACCTTGACCTTGACCCCAGTGACCTCAAACTTCATCAAAAGAGAGAGGTCCATGCAAGGTATCTACATGCCAAATATGAAAGAGATCAGTAAAGTATTGAAAGTGCCATGAGAAACTGTAACAAAAGTCTATTATTAGCCTTGGTGACCTTGACCTTGACCCCAATGACCTCAAGCATCATTAAAAGGTAGCGGTCCATGCAAGGTATCTACATGCCAAATATGAAAGAGATCGGTAAAGTATTGAAGGTGCTATGAGAAACTGTAACAAAAGTGTGACCGAACGGAAGTACGGAAGTGCGGAAGGACAAACTGGCAACTATATGCTCCCGATATATATATATATGGGGAGCATAAAAAGTTACTTGTAGATTGCTAACAAGATTTTTTTTAATTGACCTTAATGATGCCATGTAATTGGTTTTAAACTCTGAAGCCAAAATTTCATTGGGCAAATGTTCTGACCAAGTTTCAAGAAGATTAGACAATAAATACGTTTCACTATAGCCATAAAAGGAAAACTGCCCTGGCCCATGGCGACCATGCTTTTAAACAGACGAAAAACTTGCCTGAGATATCATTTAAACAAATAATCTGCCCAAGTTTTTCATGAAGATTTGAAAATAAAGTTGGCTTCCAAAGTGTTAACAAGGTTTTATTATAGCCATATAAGGGAAACTAACCTGCCCCTGGCTGCCATGTTTTTCAATGAACCAGGACCATTTTCAAACTCAGCTCAGATGATATAAGAAAATATGTTCAGAGCAAGTTTCAGGTCCGTTTGTTTTGTGATCAGGTACAGGCTTTTTTAAATACCAGGAATACCCATGCAATGTTTAATGGGCATTTAACAATAATATATCATACTTGAGAAGATTCTTGGTATATCATGGTATACCAGACACCACAGTTTTTCAAGGCCAGGGTTTTTTATCTGATTTTGGGGAATGGGCCTTGCCTTTTTTGAGGGGAAAAAAAAGCGCGCAAATGCCTGATTTGGGGGAAAAAATCACGCGAAACGCCGGATTTTGGGGAAAATAAGGAAAGTCTTAAATAATCAATTTAACATATTTTGCTGTTTTTTAAACAAATTCAAGGCAACAGATAATTTAATTATGCAATATGTTATATTTTCTAAACTGGATAAGGTTAACTTACGTATTTAAAGTTAAAAAAAAAAATCTTTTTTTTTTTCTTTTTTTTTTTTTTAGGGGAAAAAAATGAAGTCTGGGGGAAAATTTACCTGCTGAAGGGAAAAAAAATTCGAGGGGAAAGGGCCGTTTTTCGGCGGGTCCCAAAGAAGGAAAAAAAGCCCTGAAGGCTAACCATGGTCAATAAACAACCATGAATTAAGATGGTAGACCTCAGTAGACCATGATAAATGTGACCATGGCATGCAATATATCCGCTTTTATTATATACATGTTTAATGCTTTTAACAAAATACAGGTTGTATCAATCGTTGAAATAAACAAGAAATGTGTTTGTCAGAAACACTATGTCCCCTTCTGCGCCGCTTTGTGTTTTTTTTACCTTCGACCTTGAAGGATGACCTTGACCTTTCACCACTCAAAATGTGCAGCTCCATGAGATACACATGCATGCCAAATATGAAGTTGCTATCTTCAATATAGCAAAAGTTATTGCAAAATGTTAAAGTTGGCGCAAACAGACAGACAGACCAACAGACAGGGCACTATAGTGGTGGGGGACATAAAAATCCCGTATTACGCTACTCGCTGTTTCCAATTGCGTATTACCATACTAGCCGGACTACTTTCTTCAACCCATTTAATGACGTCACATTACGGGCACCAAAAATAGCAAACCCCTATAGACTATTATATTACGAAATATATTACGTAGTACATCGTGTGACATCATTTCTGTGACGAAACACAAGAGTTTTATTGAAACTAGCTGGAATTTAAGGAAATGTTGGACGTGGTGTTTTTTAAAATTTAACTATTTGTTTAAAACATCGAACGAATGCAAAACGTATTTTGGAGTGTGTGTTTATCGTGCATAAATGTAAACTTCCATAGGAATACAATAAAATAGTGTGGTTTAAACTAAGTTTCCATAAAGACATGGAAGAAGAAGCGGAAGTGCATTATCGTTTCAACGCTTTTGTAAACATTGGAGCAAAGTTGTCAACTTAATTTTTATAAACATTGGATTTACGATGTCATTTAGGTAAGCGTGTCGGAATCCTGTGTTTTCCCGGTTCAAATGATTACACTGTAATTTGCATAAACTGTATTCATACGCGTCTTAAATAAACTATGGAGAACCGTTTTAGTCATTGTTTTGTCAGTTTTGTTAAAGCAAAAAATACAATTGTTAACTGTTTTCGTTAGTTGTTGTATATAATAAAAGGAATACTACGCTAGCCAATTGTTCCAAGAGTTTGTATTCAGTCTCGTGGCTTGTTCTATTTCGCATCACACTTGAGGCTCCGCCTCGTTATCACACAAGCCACTTGACTGAAGACAAACTTTTGGAACAATTGACTAGCGTAATATTCCGTATATATTCATATTATCTTGATTGCATGTACTGGACCGGACCCATTTTGGCAATATTGCTTTATTTTGACCCTTACCTACAAATAATTTGACCTTGACCTTGAATACACCTAAGTAGATTTTGCAAGTGTGCACTAAATTATTAAAAACACTGTAGGTGGATGTGCAAGTTATACAGCAGACCCAATCTGTTTTGACAAAAAAATCTGCTTTTTGACCTTCAACTCAAAGGTAACCAAGAGTTCTTGTTCGCGATACATTGAGTCGTATACATGAAAATTTCTGCCAAGTTATTTTCGCATTTTTCACTGCATTGGAAAGACAGGCACACCAACTCCCACACAAAGCGATTCCTTTAAAAACCCTTCAAATGTATATAGAGACGGCACAATCATGGGTCTTCCTGCTACTTAAAAAAGGCAGTAAAACGGACTTGATCGCAACGCAAATGGACCCGATCCCAAACATGTTTTTCCCTATCGCCAATTACATATGTTTTCCAATACGAAGAAAAAAGTATAAAAAATTCATTAAGTGTTTATTTTCGTTTAAATTAAGTGATTGATGATAATGATTTAAAGTATTTATGCGTTGTGTAACATGATAAGACTATAGCATTTTCAGTGAATCACCACAACTTGTTCCGAACATGGCTTCATCATATGAGATTGGGAGATAAAGTTACAAATTAGAAATGTGTTTACACCTGAAAGGATTTTACTTGTGAATGCATGGTCAACTTCAATTTATACTTCAATTGGAGTTTGTTAGGCATGTCAAACTGCTATAAGCATCGGAGAGCAAACTGAGTTAAAACGGCCCTCAAATTAAAACTATACAGTATTCTGGATCAGCAGGCAATTTCAGCATCAATAATTTTAGGTGGGATTCCGGGGATAAGTCATATTAAAACAATATTGTCTTATCGGGAATCCACACCAATACTGTATGCAGAGGTGATACAGAGAATATACCGAGTGGTTAAGCTTGCAAAGGTGTCATGTATTATTCAAAAGTATAATGCGAAAAAAGATCAGAAAGCGCGGTGCTTGTTTTTTTTTTAAATTAACATACAAAGCTATTAAGTTTGATGTTCATTTGTATTGAAGGTGATGCTCAGCTGAACAATGAAAGTTTGAAAGACTTGGGTGATGAGTTCAAGTACCTTAAGCAGAGAAAAATTATGTTGTAGATGACCATCACACAGCTTGGTAATCCATAAATGACCATCTACAACTAGTGTTTTTCCCAGGAGGGCAAAGGGGCATTGCGCATTACTTTGAAAAAGGGCATTTTAACGCGCAGTTAAGGTAAAAAAAAGGCAACAACGTTCCGTGAATAAGTGGTTTTGAGAGAAACATATAAACATAAATATGGTAATTGGTGTATTTAACTTACTTTAATTAATATTAATATATATACCTTGCTATGTCTTCCATTTAAGTTGCATGCTGTTTCAGTAAACTGTACAGCATCACAAACATAATAAAGCAATATATGCATATGAATCTGATAAAACACAGATCCACTAACATATAAATGAAACCATGTTTGTCTTCAGCGATTTTCCTTGTCCAATTGGGAAAAGTACCCGTACCAGTCAAATTGGGAAAAATCGAGTCGTGAAAACCTCAAAATTGGGAAAAATCGTGTCGTGAAAACCTCAAATTGGGAAATTGGTGTATTTGATTTTTTGCTCCCAAATACTTTAAAATTGATAACCAAGTGTTTTCAAGCTGTCAATATTATATAAACCTAGGTTCAAGCTATAGAGCTGCAAAGGGAAACTAACTAAATGTTGCTTAAAAAAAAAAAAAAAAAAAAAAAAAATTTTTTTTTTTTTTGTTGTTTTTTACCTTTAATTGGGAATTTAAGGACAGCAATTGGGAAATTTGTATTTTTTTTCGTAATTGGGAAAGTGCCGTTTACCGGTACTTTATAAAGAAGGAGAAAAATCGCTGGTCTTATCCCATTTTCTTATGATAATCTTGTCAGAAGTTTTAAGTTTGCCAGTAAAATGAGTAAATTGAACGCTAACAATTTGCAAAAACTCGTTTACGCGTGACATACATCTTTTAGTTGAACATGCATTAAACATAATTTATTACTAATAAATATGTTGTTGTTATTTAAAACGTTTTATGCATCGTTCCTTATCACATGCATTTCATTAATCCCTTCTAAATGTGTGATCTCCATCGTTAATTTGATCTTTATTTGCAATTTTTGCCGAGAGTCACAATGTATTTGCTGAATTGTCAGCCATCTTGTTAAAATGATATAAGCGACAGGTGCGCATAGCAACGTAAAATCCTATAATTTGTCCGCCTAATACGCGATTGGCATTTTGTTTAATAAGATTACATAAGAATTCTTTCAATAATTAATTATCTAAATCTGAAATAAATGTTTTGATATACTGTATAATGCATGAAATGCACATTTTCCACGAGGAAAATCTAGGTTTTCAATAGAATTCTCCTAAGTAACTGTCCATCAATAAGGGTGCGGAAAACAGCAGGTGCTCATGTCATGAAAAGGCAGGGCGGCGACCTTTGGAAAGGGCAGCGTGGCGCTAAATGGCTTTGAAAGGGGGCAAAACGGCCTGAGAAAAACACTATTAGACTGTGGAAGTTTGCACAAGACCCACCCAGTAATAAGGAGAGTTGAACCCATACAGTTTGGGACTATCAATTCCTTAGTGAGAACACAGAACAAACGGAAATAATTCTGCCAAAACTTATCATCGCAACAAATTCCTTTTTCATCAATCATCTACACATTAAAATAATTCAACTTTGAAAGCCTAAGCGAGATACACCCAATATTGAAAAGGATTTATAAACAAACATTTTTTGGGGAAACCTTTATGTTTACAACAGCCGAACATAAGCTGTCAATGTAGAAGTGCACAAACACAAACACAAACACATTTGTGCACATCTTGTTGAAGCATGTTAATTTTTGTGAAAAAGTGATTACCTTCAGTATGTAGGATTATAGCGGGCAGTTTTTATGAAATGAAAAAATGGTGGCTATTATGATTATTTATGATAACGAAATAAATATTTCCAAATGGACAATTAAACTTTTGCCTAACAATCACAACTTTAACCGCTAATTTTTGGTGTCAATAATGGCAACTGAAGAAAATTCACAACAAAGGTTAAATGAGCATTAAATAACAACTTTACAACAAATCACAAAATAAACATTCCTTTTAAATAACATAATAACATGCTCATAAATTTGGTAAAACAAATATTTTCTTTTCATTATTACAATGTCCCCACTCTTTGTGGCAAAAATAAGCAGTGTTTTGTTTTCACCACTTTGGGAATGGGGCCTCCTGGCCCCTTTGGATTGGGAAAATTCTGTGTTTTCACTATTGGGAAATAAGTATTATTGATTTTTGCTAACAAATACTCTTAAATTAAGACTATAAGTTATTTGAATATTATGTTAACTAAAGTTCAACTTACAGAGCCAGACCCTAATTGGAACGAAAAACAGTTTTATTTAATTATTCATTATATTACTGGAACAGGGTCTTATAACTGCATTAATCTAAGAAATGCATACAAAGCATAGTAAAACAGGTCCCTGTTAAGTTCTAGTCTTATTTATAACTGACACGCAAAGAATACGTTTTATATGGGCTAAATTCTTTGGAACGTCTTATCGGCGAAGGGCCAATTACGTGGTGGAAACCAGAAAGTTTAAATGTTCATCAATTTGCGTAAAATTGCAAAATAACATTACCAACACATAAAGTTTTAGTTCAGAAGTCCATTTTTACCTCAAATATCGTTGAAGTAAGAAAGGCATAAATTCTTCAGTTAAACTTCTACTTAAATTGCAATAAAATCTATGTCCTCTTGCCATGCTTTGAAACAGATTTAAATATGACCCAATTAAAAGAAGGCATTACGGTGTAACGTGTATGCATACATTTTATTTAACATTAGCTTTTAACACCGACTTTTACCTAAGTAGATCTAGTATGCTCATCTTTGTCGATTTAATAAGCATATGTTCAAAACAGATACGGTGCAGTTTCTATTCACTCTTCTTAGTTTCAGCAAGTTTTTATGCAAAACTTTTTCCCACCTCTGTCTGTGTTATTGTATGAACTTACATTCTATGTTACATAGGACGGTATACTGTGCGATCTGTATCACTATTATTTGTGTACCGTATACAAATAAAAAATGCTATTTATTTCAGATGAGCAATTTCTCCTTTTATCACAATGATTTCTACCCCACCCAGCCAATTTATTAATAGTCCTTTACAATATTATTTCTTGTCTGCAATCTCTTTCACTTTGGGGCAGTCCAAAATGTGTCGTTTGGTAAAGGGTTAACATTTATGGATAGTTAACATGTTGGTCTACCTTTCACACTCGACATGTATGCATTTATCTCTTATAATTAAAAAGTTATTCCAAGTGTATTTTGATAAACTTTTGGTTTGAGAAGAAAGTAGTTTATTCATCCCATAATGAACAAATAGCAAAAACGCATAAACATGCAAAGTTCAACGACTTCCTGTGGCCATGTTTTTTGACGAATCAAATTTTCTTGAACAACTTTTTAATGGGAGCCTTCAAGGGATAAATTTTGCCCCAGGGGCATAATTTGAATAAACTTGGTAGAGAACGATAAGATATCACTACATACCAAATTTGGTAGCCTTATTTTCTTAGGCCCAATGGTTGCATATGGACAGGAAGATTTTTAAAGTTTGCACAAAACAGGCTTTATATGTTTGTGACCCCCGGGGCAGGGTCCAGGGGAATAATTTGAACAAATTTGGCAGAGGACTATTAGATGTCACTACATACCAAATTTAGTAGCACTAGGCTCTATAATTATGAACAACAAATTTTTTAAAGTTTGCAAAAAATAGGCCTCATTTAAGCATACGTTCATTTTTGTGACCCCAGGGGCAGGGTCAAATTTGACCCCAGGGGCATAATTTGAAAACACTTGGTAGAGAACTTTAAGATTTAAATACATACCAAATTTGGTAGAAATAGGCCCAATGGTTATGGACAGAAAGATTTTTTAAGTTTGCACAAAATAGGCCCAATATAAGCATATGTTCAATTTTGTGACCCCTGGGGAACGGTCAAATTTGATCCCAGGGGCTTAATTTTTACAAACTTGGTAGAGGACTATGAGATGTCACTACATACCAAATTTGGTAGCCCTATGCCATATGGTTATGGACGAGGAGATTTTTAAAGTTTGCACAAAATCGGCCTTATTTAAGCGTATGTTCATTTTTGTGACCCACGGGGCAGGGTCAAATTTGACCTCACGGGCATAATTTGAACAAACTAAGTAGAGAACTATTAGATGTCACTACATACCGAATTAGGTAGCCTTAGGCCCTACGGTTATGGACAAGAAGATTTTTGAAGTTTGCACAAAATAGGCTTTATATAAGCATATTTTCATTTTTGTGACCCCTGGGGCAGGGTCAAATTTGACCCCAGGGGCATAATTTGAACAAACAAAGTAGAGAACTATTAAATGTCACTACATACCAAATGCGGAGCACTAGGCCCAATGGTTCATGGACAAGCAGATTTTTAAAGTTTGCACAAAATAGGCTTTATGTAATCATAATTATGTTCAATTTATTGACCCCCGGGGCGGGGTCAAATTTGAACCCCAGGGGCATAATTTGAACAAATTTGAAAGAGGCTCACCCTAAGAACCTTTGTGAGAAGTTTTATCAGAATTGGACTAGTTTAGGAGAAGATGTTAAAAGAAAAAGTTAACGCACGCACGCATGACGGACACAGGACCATGACATAAGCCCCGCTGGCCTCTGGCCAGTGGAGCTAAAAAGGAAATGATTAATAAAAATTTGTGAACTTGGCATGTTAATATGCTATCATTCATTTAATGACATGCAAGGCCCCTTCATGGACAATGGAACACCTGCGTTTGACTTGAATAAAACATTCAATATATTACCCCTCATAAAATACGGTTCATTATATCTATTTACATGTTTACCATATATACCTTTTCATTAAAGCAAGTTAAGCACTTTATTTACCGGCTTTTGGCATGGAATTATTTCAATTTATTTACCATGTAGCATTGTGTGTCACCCAGAAAGCTTACAAAATAACAGTTTTGGTGCTCATATTACACATATTTACATATCAGAAATGGAATCTAGACATGGCTGCTTTTGAATCATGTAATCTAAGAAGGATGTACCAAAATAAATGTTTTAAACAGAAACTGTAGACGCCAGCACCTGTTTTACAGTTGGGAACACAGGCTCTCTTACTTGATGGCCCACAATGTTTTGCAATGCTTTACATACCATGGTGTACCCAAATAAAATTTATTTAATGTAACAAATATCAGAAAATGTTTGCATGATGTTAAGTATCATGTAAAATATATCACCTATAATGCACAGATGACATGTTTGGACACAAACAAAGAGTATATAAAACAAATTTTAGGCTCATCATACATGTACATGTTTATTATCAAAATATTAAAAAGCCAAGAACAAATTGTATCCTGCAAATATTTGGTCTATGTAACGATGTTGGTTTTACTTGTACATTAACTCTAAGGACACAGGGGTTGCACGCAACACAATAGTGATTATTTGCAGCATCTTAATTCAAGCATGCATGATATTTGTACTGACCTAAACTTACAATAGCTAATGATCTGCCCTACAGCCATATTTATAATTTGAACTCTTACTTTTAAAAGAACTTTGAGCTTTTGGTACAGGTGCTGCCTGTGACTCAACACAGTGATCTGATGATGATTTGAAGTTATTTAAATCTTCGTGATATAAATTATAATGATATATGCTGGTTAAGTTGTTTTATGACCATACTTAAAGGGACTTGATCACAGATTGTCAAAATTACAATTTTCAAAATTTTGTCACAGATAAAAATAAAAGTACACCATCAATATCATATGTGAGTGAAATACGACTCACAACAAACAAGAGCACCGCATAACGGGTGCCACGCTCGGCTGCGGGTACAGTTTTTAATAAAAGATTTTTTTTAATTTATTTTTTTAGGTCACGGTGACCTTGACCTTTGACCTAGTAACCCAAAAATGGCGGTGGCGTGTAGAACTCATCAAGGTGCAGCTACATCTGAAGTTTCAAAGTTGTAGGTTGAAGCACTTTGATTTAAGAGCCAATGTTCAAAACCTTAACAAAATGTAAAGGTTTTTTGTTTTTTTTAGAGGTCACAGTGACCTTGACCTTTGACCTTGTGACCCAAAAATGGGTGTGGCATGTAGAACTCATCAAGGTGCAGCTACATGTGAAGTTTCAAAGTTGTAGGTTGAAGCACTTTGATTTAAGAGCCAATGTTCAAATTAAACTTAAACAAAATGTAAAGGTTTTAGCACGACGCGGACAGGGACGTCGGACAGGCGGACGTTGGACGACGAACTGGCTATGACAATACCTCGGGTTTTCTCCGAAAACAGCCGAGCTAAAAATGATAATGAAAATACAGCTACTTTATGAATTATCATCATTTGATATCTATACAATTATAAAGGATTAAAGAACACAAAACGACTGGATAATTTTGAATGATTTTCTTGTTTTCTTTTAATTTTGTTACAAAACGTTGGTCACTTATATCAAGTATAACATGTTTACAATTTTAATGGTCAAGTGGTTTGGGCTATAGAATTTCTAACAGACATGGTTTGAGCCCCGCTGGGAAGAGATGTTTTTCTCTCCCAAATTCTATTCTTCCATTGTAACGGATCTCTACAGTTACATGGTTAAAAAAGCAATTTAAGGCATATTTTTATTGACACACTTCAAACAAGAAATATCTTTAAAAAAGATATACGGCGTTGATTGTGGTCGATGTTTATGAACGATCAAAAGTTATCTCTATGAGATAAAAAGTAGCAGATGCCTTTTTTCTGCGCAGTTCTTAGCTACATCACGAGCAAATCAATTATGGGGTGTTGCGCCAGATTTCGTGGCTTATTTTGCTTTATGTGATATTATTACTCAGATATCTTTATTTACAGAATAGAAAAACACAAGAAACATGAAAATAAACGAGTGCATATAGGTCAGCCGGCAATACTCGAATCTTATTAATTGCATAATTATAGTATAGTGAATTATTGTGCTCATGCTTAATAAACTGGTCTAAATGGATAAATATTTCTAATTAATTTTATCAAAATTGGTCCTTATCATGCAAATGTTGAAAACATATTAAAAATCGATGATTGACATACCACAATAATATCGCCGAATATCTTTATTTAGTATCTTTCTGATCAAAACAGACTTCAAGTGCACAAAGTTTACGAGACGGCGTTTATATAAAGATTTCTGCAACTGACCGCAAACTGACCTTGATACCTTGCGGATTGGAATGCAATACATTAAAGTTAGGTAACAATTCTGCTGCTGAAACGACAGCTTGTTTACGCCAACTGTACACGACCAAGGCAACAGCTGTGCCTAAAATATTGATATATCGACAAAGCGACTAAACGAACTATTTACTCCATCAGACAAAAATAGCATAGATTCCAATTTTTTCCTTCAATGAAAAGATCGCAACCCCTTCTGCGAACTCCGGTGATGAACTGTATATAAACTCTGACTTTCACACACTGGCCGCGAATTGACCGAAACCTCATGGGTTGAAATGCAATGCAAGTAAGTACTAAATATGAGAATATAGCCTTTAGTATAAACGCTTTTGCGCTGGTAATTCTCTGAAAATAAAAGGTGAACGCACAAACTGTATTTATGTCGAAAATTGATTGTAAAACTGTTCTATCTATTGAGCCTTTTCATTAGAGATAAAATTGTTTCATGCGGTAAAACAGTGTTACAAAGACGCGGATATGTTTCCAATGTTCTGGTGTTATACTCAAATCAGCCAATGGAATAAATGAAGTGTATTCATTCGTACCTAGCCGCGGGAAATTTTATTTGAATATTATTGGACACTTACAAAGGTCAAGTCAGGGTGAAAAGCTGGCTTAATACAGCTTACGCCGAAAAATGCCCCAAACAGTCTATTTAAACTGATTGAGAAAGGTATTTGCGCAAAACAATGGTATTATGCTTTGCATACACACTTTAAGGCCAACATTTTTTTATTGTTTGTTTTACGGGAGCGCCCGACCCTATAGTTTGACAAAAACAAATAAAAATAAAAGTCACTTACGGGTTTTTTATTTACATTTCACATTTCACTTAATATTTTATCCAAAACTTGAAAAAAAAATTGCGCAGATTGCAGAAAGTGTTGTTAAAAAAATGTTTCTTATACGGGTTGTTTCGTTGTGCCAAGTCAACTTGTAAAGCGTCAGCAATTTTCATTGGCTATTGCAGCCAATACCACACGCTATTAGCCATTCTGTGAGTATTTTACAAATGATTTTCATATTGTATTTTCGCAAATGGCGGACGTTAACAACAATGAGGCGAATTGGGGAATATTTCAAAATCAAATTAATTAAAAATGGAGAAGAAATCATTTTGATTAGAAACGTTAATCTTGAAAACACAATTTATGACATCATTCCCATATTACAGTACAGCCAACGTGGCACAAACATAATCCGCGGCTACGCCATGGCCAGAAATTTAGTATGCAGCGGCCGTGTCGAGTGTTCACGCGGCGTATCGCCGAGGCACTAGGTATCAATCCGCGCAACGACGCCGAGTCTGTTTTAACCTCGCGTACTTTCACGGAGTAAATCCGCCACATACGTACGCGGCAGAATTGAGTGAAAAGATATACACCTACATGTTCATTTGTGTAGCATAGAAACCTAGATTTACGCTTCTTTCATATTTATTATTTTCACGTATTAATAAGAGATATGGCACGTAATGCGCTTTAACACATTATCGTTGTCCCAGTTAAATAAATTACGCACAATGTTAATGTTTCGTTCGATTCTGAAATGAGCTTTATTAAATTTGTAATCCGAAACACGCTTCCAAATTTTAATGCTAATGCGACATTAACACATTCTAGCGTCAAATAAACACTGCTAAAATATCCTTTGTCGCCATAAAAAGCGCGCAAAAATTATGCTGACATGTACAACGTCGCATGGAAAGTTTGGGTGTATTTTGTGTTATATAAAACATGTACATCACGTCAGGCGATTTATGCGTGTTCAGTGGAAAAAAAAACGCCCCGATTGGACGTTATTTCATAACATCTTAAAATAGTAACAAATGCCAAAATGTATTTGATACTTAAGAATAATTGCGAATGTGTGTGTGTCTTGAGCACTTTTATCGTAAATATTTACCGGAATTTGCTTTAAAACTGGAATATACAGGATTATCAGGTTATAATTAGCAATATCAAATGTATTATATAAACAAAATGAAACTTCTTTATATACGCATAGTCAAACAATAGTTATAAAAAACTGATAATTAACAAAACAACAATTAAGTGTCGGTTATTGATGTGGCTTCAAACTGCTAATTGTCTCAGCTAAAATATAATAGCAAAAACAACAAGCAATAAATTAATTCCACCACCTGCTGGAGTCTTGACCACTCGTATGCGCGAAAAAATAATTACGTGACATTGTTTATATGCTATGTTCCCGTAAAAATTAAACCCAAAACAAATATGTTTATTGATCGTTTAATATAAAGACAATAATCATACGGCGCAATAAACACACACAAAGTAATTTAAAGTACTTTAGCCGATTCTAAAAATGACAATGGCAAATTATTATTGGAATTTTATTAATACATGCCCGTGATCGTATTTTGTTTTTATAAATTCGATTTTTTTATTTGCATTCTTTTAAAATAATAATTATTTCTATCCAGATGACAGCAATTTCTTTAGAAACGGGAATACAATCACTAAAAACAAAACAACAGCATGCTTTTTTATTAACTAGGGGACCGTTTCAATAAGCTCTCGTAAGTATGTTACGACTCGTAAACCAGTTGCGATTATCGCAACTTGCCATTTTGCGTTTCAATAAACTTTCGCAACTTACGATATCATAGAATTCTCTCGTAAGTCTACGAGACATAAGAAGCAGTCGTAGTTACGTCGAAAACAAAATGGACGCCGCGTATGTTGTGCATATAGACGCCGAATAAGAAGCTTTTGGTTCCGTCTTTTTATCGACGACAATACAGAGGAAGTAAACATGTTGTTTTTTATTCCTTGATTACTTTCTGCAAAATATTTAACGTTGGAATCAATATGTCAGTTACTGCCCTTTGTTTATATTCGATAAGGATGAATAAATCAAAATAAATTGCAATTTATCATACGTGAAAACCCTATGTGTTTATTATGTGTGTGATTCAATTATATTGTTCAACAGCAGTTGAAGTATATGCGCTTCCAGCCGCTCAAATTATTGTGCAATGATTAATTTTGCTGTAAGCTTTTATCTCCATTGCAATTTGCATGTGATTTCGGAAGTTTTTTTGTTCGGATAAGAACTCAATGGAGCCTTGTTTTTTATTGGTAAATGTTTGTTATCAAGGCTATACAACTCGTTACAATCTATTCCTTTAATTTGTATTATGTTTATTTAATATTCTGTCAGAACGATACATGCATTGCTAAATTATGTTGGATTGTAAAATGTGCCCAGTTAGGCAACTGTTAGCCTACATGTGTATCAAACCTTCAACCACAAAACACCAAAGTGATGATCATCATGAAATAACAAATCAATTACTGAGTTATCAAAATGTCTTGTTGTTCTTGAGCACACATACACAACAGTAACATATTATAGTATATCATTACATTAGAAGACTAGTATTACACTTCAACACCGTTATTTCGAAGTCGTCGGGACCGTTAAAAAAACTTCGGATTAATGATAATTCAAAATAAACATTTGACAGACGACTTCTGAGGATTCTGTAATAATAAAACGTTGTGGAACTCGCATGGTTCAGTTAAACGCTACTATTAATAGTTGTTTACTTAAAAAAAGTAAACTAGTCAGATTGCAATAGATTTCTACTTGTAACAAATGAAGGAATAAAACGATTCTTGTTCTTCTTTTTATGTTTTCTCTAAGTACAAAACATGTTAAATATAATGAATATGCGCTAATTATCTGAACATATAAAATATAACGAATAGCACAAATTATCAGACCATATAAAATATAACGAATACCACAAATTGTCATACATGTGAATACAGATGAATACATTTTTTGGAAATGAATTAACGGATTAAAGAACCGTAACAAACGGTAAAAGAAAGTAACAAACGGGGGAATATAACGATTCTTTTTCTTGTTTCTATTTTTCTCTATTTACAGAACATATAAAATAAAACGAATAGCACAAATTATCAGACATACATACATATGAATACATTTTCGGAAATGAATTAACCTCTTTTTTAAATAATACGCAATGTCTCTCTGAACACCGGCGTTGGCGCAGACGACAAAGGTGTAATTATCGGCTTTTGACGCGCCACGACAAAGGTGTGAAATTACGCTCAGTATTTTGCAGTTTTGACTTCGGATTAAAGATTGATAATTAGGTGCGAATAATAGTGTTGGGACCGACAGAATCACTTCGAATTAACGATTTCTTCGGTTTAACGAAGTTCGGATTAACAATGAAATTTTACGTTAAACAAAGAAGAACCAAAATCAGGACCGGAAAAATACTTCGAAATAACGGTGACTTCGGATTATCGGTGTTCGAAATAACGGTGTTGAAGTGTATTCACTTTTTCACTTTGTACTACACCAAAAGGTACTCATCACTGACATCAGTTAAAGATTTTTGGCCAAAGGAAACATCTATTCCAAGCTGGCAGATCTTCATGGAATCAGCAGATCATCTTTCGTTAATTGACATGCCTTCACGAGTTCAATCAGCAAACATATGATCGGTAAATGTCTTTATTTCTATAATCAATTACTCAATCATGATTTTAAACTGTTGTAGAAAAAAATGTTATTTATTTAAATACATCATGTCTTACATATAGGATCTGGCACGAGTTGTCATATCATACCATATTTCATTAAACGAGTTAAGGAATTTTGTATGTAAACGAGCCTTTGGCGAGCTTACTAATGAATTTCCTGGACAAGTTTAATAAAATATGGTACATGTATGATATGACAACGAGTGTGAGATCTTTTTTAAATGAGCAAATTAAATAAATATTAACGCAAACATAATGATAAATCCCAAATGATGTTTACATTTCGTGGCATCATTTGATGTTGCAACGTCATTTCGGTGAAATAACAAAATGCGATTGGTCAATAAACGAAAACTAAGCCAATGAAAACTCTTAAAAAGTATATTACACATGTGTTACATGGTATAGCATGTGATAAAATCTTATATAGATTTTGGGTCAAATAATTAAAGTTAAAATTATTTTTCATTTTACAGGGATGGTACAATCATAATTTATTTACTTTTCATCTTTTTTTTATTCCTCATTTGTTTTTTTTATTTGATACATAAACTATATGTGAATAAAAAATCAATAGATGATGAAAACTTGAGCACAGTAAATAAATAAAAATTTAAACACGGTTAATCAAATCATGTATATAAATGCTTTATCATGTACTGTTAATTTTAAACACATGATACATTCCATAGGTTTCCAGTCCGTGTACAACAACAAACTTGCATGAAGGTTGGATTCTGCCACAAGGCCCGGGAGCAGTGGATGGGACTCTCATACCCATAATACTGAATACGTTATATTACACACATGCAGTTGAACACAGCAGGAACTCTTGAAGAAAAAAATGTGTATTTTTTTATTCGAACTTAAATGTAAAATATATATTTAATTTTAGCTCGACTATACCTTGAATGATAAGCTGTGTATAAAATTATGGTAAACATGCAACATCCTTATATCAGTGTTTCTATTACATATTTTCAATAAAAGCACTTATGTATTCAGGGTCATTATGTCATTGTGAGGTCACTGACCAAGTTGCTTATCTCTGACCTGCATTTAGCTTAATAATGCCCCTTTTGTACTTAAAATGTTCCACTTAAATTGTGTGTACAGCTACTCCATATCCCTATATTTTCCACAGATAATCCTTCACATATGTCGTCAGATTTTTTTAAAAACATATAAATAATATTTCTTTGGGTCATTGTTATAACCACTACAAATATTTACTGTTGTTGCGAATAAAGTTGTTAAAACTGTTTAAACTCGATGTTGTGTTAGTGAATCTTTAAGAGAAGAAGCTTCTTGAATATTGTCACTTTAGCTTCTTACTTCACAATCTTTTTGTTCAACATGTAATTAAATACACTTTAAATTATAGAGTGGATTGCAATACAGAGAACGCAGAAGAAGGGCTTACATTTGTACTTAAAAAGAATGATGTTTGAAGTTGTCAGCATTTTCATGGTGAACATTCTGATTGTATGGCCCCAATGGAAAAAATACTTTGTTACTAATTTAAATTTTAGCAAACACCTAATAATGCTTTTAAGAATGAGTTATTTTGTTTCTAAAGTAAAAATATGTCCTAACCTAGAAAAGATACACTTTAAACATTTTATAAATTAAAAAGATGTACTTAAAACTCCACTGTCTAAGAAAAAGTGGATTATTTATTTAAAAAAAAAAATACACTTCCGAATTTAAAGAACATGAAAAAAGGCTTCATCTGTTTCTAATTAATTAATGCAATAAAGTGTACTCTCTAGAAAATGCAGACAATTCGCTTAAACAAATGCAGATAAAATGCAATTTTTTAAGTGCATTTTGGTAAAAAGCACATTTCATTTTCAGAAGGGTTTCTGCTGATGCAGATATTAGAAACAATGATATGACATAATTTGAGATTCGAGTATTTCTTCATTATTCTAGGAACACACTGTCATGTGAATTTGGAATAAGACATCAATTTGGGAATAAACAGTGTTTTTTTTCAACACTGCAGTACATGCAGTTTAACCTGTTATTAATTTGTACAAAATATAAGTAAAATAGACACTATTGCATATATAATTGTATCATTATAATTGATTTCACTGGGTGTTTAATTTGATTTTTTCTTAAATCCTAAAAAAATGAAACCCTGTGGATGTGTGCCTGCACACAGTTTAAAAATACAATGAAAATAATAAAAATACCATCACTGTTAAACATTATTAAAGTACAAATAATACAAAAGTATACACAGTATTTAACAAAAATAGATTCAGAGCATGAAATGTATTTGTATATGCAAGTATCTATTTTACTTATAATTTTGTCTAATAAATAAACACAATAGGAAAAAAAGCACATTATAATTGTTGAAAACATGTTATATTCCAACTTCACATGGTGTCACTGTGTATAATTTAACATTACAGTTTCATATTGAACTGGATGGGTAGCTATATTTTGAAATAATAGCAATACAAAATGCATTTTGTCAACCATAAGTAAACCATTTTAGGACTACTGCTCATAAATAGGCGTTGGTACATGTATGTATATGAAAATGTAATTAATGCAAATTTAATACACTTGTGTGTACTTTTTCAGTTTTGTTTATTCCAAAAAGTTAATTAAATTATTCGAAAATATACTTAGAACACAATTAAAATGCACTTATGGTTACCTACTTATTTTCTGATGAAATGCATTTTTCACAAGGAGAAATAAAAAAATTTAATACACAAAAATGAATGTATGCAGGAAACATGCAGGAAAAACAAGAAATGTGTTTGTGGGAAACACTATGTCCCCTTCTGCGCCACTTTGATTTTGTATGCTCCCCCAAAAAATTTTGGGGGAGCATATAGTCACCGCTTCGTCTGTCCATCCATCCGTGTACAATTTTTGTCCGGGCTATTTATCAGCAACTAATGGCGGGAATTCAATGAAACTTTATGGGAAGCTTCACTACCAAAAGGAGATGTGCATATTATCAGCGGGTTCTGGTCGGTCTGCATGTCAAGTTTATTTACATGATCATTAAACACAGACAAATATGGTGCAAATACCCCACATTTCATTTGTCAAGACCTTTTTGTGTTGGAGTTTAAAAGGCAACATAGTGACTGTAATTTAGGAACAGTTACTGAGGCTTGATTGGTCATTTACAGCTCGGGTACTACCTACATGTACCGCTGGTATTCTTAAGTATACTTACATGTACCCCGGGTACGGTAAATATACTAAAACATACCCGGGAATTTTAACCCTAAATCGGTTGTTGTCTGCTATTTTTTTTTTATTAATTATGTTCACATTCATGTCAAATTTTCTGTACAATGGCCTCTATATAATCAAAACTCTTACTCAAAAAGCATGTTGATACAGTTTGTTTTTAAAGATTAGTTTGTTGAAGGTAAGCAATATCGTTTTAGGGTAATCGGTGACCCGGGGTACATTTAAGTATACTTAAGAGTACCCAAGGTACATGTAAGAAGTACCCAAGCCGACAATGGCCAATCAAGCGTTACTGAGAGAGTTGGATGTTCATTGAGATAAACCATGTTTTATGAAGCAAAAAAATGAGTAACACATATTGTAACTGTTTTAATATGTAACTACATGTATTACAGAATCATCAATGATTATATGCACTTTTGAGTAAATTAAAGCTTGTCAGATTTTTTTAAGGTCACAGTGACCTTAGACCTTGTTACCCAAAAATGGGTGTGGCATGTAGAACTCATCAAGGTGCATCTACATATTAAGTTAAAAAGTTGCAGGTGGAAGCACTTTGATTTTCGAGCAAAATGTCGAAAGTTTTAGCACGATGCGGAAGGCAGAGGGCGGGCGACGAGCTGGCTATGACAATACCTCGGGTAAAAAGGTTTCCCTGGAATATTACATAATTATAGTGTCTGTCTAGCTACTTTCATCAGAAGGTCCCACCTTGATCCCCACTGGCAATGAGGGAATTAGGGAGGGTCCTCAAGATCATCTCTGATGACTCAAAGTATTGGTTCTACTCGGGAAATAGACTCCAATGTCTTGATAAGCATCATACTTTTTCAGGAATCAAGCTTTAATACAAAGAGTTAAATAGATATTTATATGTGATAGTGTATGATATTAATGTGAAAATACTGAGCAAAAGCCGGGGATTGAACCCACGACCTCCAGAGTGGTAGTCAGACACTTTAACCGCGTCGCTAAAGAGCTAGCCCAACAGCCTTAGTGACCTTATTTCACTACACTCCTACCCCTTTTAATGTTTCAAGGCCCAGACACGCTCGCTACAGCATGTCTTGCATCCAAATGGCCCTCCCAGAAACCATTACACAGCTCAGACCCATTCCCGCATTCACAGTTCGTTTTTTGACTCGTCGCCATTAATGTGAAAATACTGAGCTCAAGCCAGGAATTGAACCCACGACCTTCAGAGTGGTAGTCAGACAGTTTAACCGCGTCGCTAAAGAGCTAGCCCAACAGCAAGGCTGTTGGAAGTGACCTTATTTCACTACAATGTTAGTAAAATAAACACTGCACAATTATTTATTTTACCTGTATACAAGTACCATTCCAATCTTGGCAGATAGTGAACTATTTTAAAAGCACCATTACTATGAAACACTTATATAAGGCATATGGCAGTGTTCCACAGAAATGATGCTGTTGATAATTCAGCATGATGATTAGACATTTCTAAATTCCATTTCCACTAACGACGTTAGTAACAATTCCAGTGAGTTCATGGACTTTGCACACAGTGAAAAACAACACTATTCCACTGTAACACGGTACGAAAGATTGATTTATGCAATAAATCGTGTATTGATCCCGTGTGAGCCATCTCGCTCTCTGTTCAATGTTTGTTATATGTGCTTTTTCTCAAATTTCCGCAACACATTACGAAAACAACACGGTGTAAACAACCTACCGGATGTTGACAGTTTGAATATAACCCCAAAGAAAACCGAATGTACAATAAAGAAATCGTAGATTGCGAGAGCGATTTACGAGGACATTTACGAGTGGTTTATTGAAACGGTTTACGATAATCGTAAATCCAATCGCAACTACTCGAGTTACGATAACGTAATATTTACGATACGATATCTTATTGAAACGATCCCCAAGACTATTGCTCCATCATTGCCAGATGGACACACAAAGACATGACAAAACAAGACTAGTGCTCGACCATTGTCAGATGGACACACAGAGACATGACAAAACAAGACTATTGCTCCACCATTGTCAGATGGACACACATAGACATGACAAAACAAGACTATTGCTCCACCATTGTCAGAAAGTCCACCATTGTCAGAATTTTGTTTTATTTGTTGCCATAGCAACCTGAATTTTTTACGTAGAACAAAAAATTGAAATGGCGTGCATATTGCAGAGCTTCAGATAAGGTTTTGTGAAATTCTTATCGTTACTAGCAGGTTTTCAAAAATAATTCTTAACTCTAAAATTTTATTCTTAACGTTACTTCTAAGTTTTGGAAAATAATTCTTAACTTTTCTAAATGACCTAAAAATCAATAGTAATGGCTATTGTTATGCAAAAAATCAAAATAAACATACAAGCAACTGTATTTATACGAGTTCAACAGTGTCTATTCAGTATTATACAATTTTATTTTTCAAATACTTTCATATGCCCAAACTGTGCTTAGATTGCATTCCTTCGATGAATTTTTACATATTTCACAATTAAAATGGGTCTCCCCTTCAATATTTTCAACGATTAGCCAAGGGAATTACAGTACAGCCAAAGCGGCACAAACATAATCCGCGGCTACGCCACGGCCAGTTTATTAGTCCGCGGCGGCCGAATAGTGTGTTCACGCGGCGTATCGCCGTGGCACTCGGCATCGATCCGCGCAACGACGCCGAGTCTGTATTAACCTCGCGTACTTTCGCGGAGTAAATCCGCCGCATACGTACGCGGCGGATCGAGTGAAAAGATATCCACCTACATGTACATACATGTATGTGTAGCGTAGAATTAATTACGCGCAACTGTTTATGTTTCGTTTGATTATCATTATTAAATTTGTAATCCGAAACACACTTCCGAATTTTAATGCTAACGCGTCCCTTGGCAAATTCTAGCGTCAAATAAACAGTGCTAAAACATCCTTTGTTTCATAAAAAGCGCGCGAAAATTATGCAGACATGTAGAACGTCTTTTGGAAAGTTTGGGTGTATTTTGTGTTGTATAAATACATGAACATCACGTCAGGCGTAAATCGCGTGTTCAGTGGAGAAAAAAACGCCCCGATTAGACGTTATTTCATCATCTCTATAAATAGTAACAAATGCCAAAATGTATTTGATACTTAAGGAAATATCGAGAATGTTTGTGTATCGTAAATATTTACCAGCATTTGCTTTAAAACTGGAATATACGGGATTATCGGGTAATTAGTAGCGATATTAACTGTATAATATGAACAAAATAAAATGTGTTTATATACGCATATTCAAACAATAGTTATAATAAGCTGATAATTAACAAAACTACAAATACGTCGTCACCGTCTTGATTATTGATGTGGCTTCAAACTGCTAATTTTCTCAGCTAAAATATAATAGCGGAATCAACATGCAAATAATTTATAAATCCACCATATGCTGGAGCCTTGACCACTTGTATGTGCGAAAACATAATAACGTGACCTTGTTTATGTGTGAAATACATACGCTACGGGCGGGAAACAAACTTAATAATTGGCCAGACACATTAACTATGCTTACATGTATATGCTAATACAATCCGCGCACAATAAATTTATTATGATTTTAATTATTATTATAATTGTTCTTTCAAAATTTGTAACTACATTTAACTAATAATTAAAAAAAATAAATATTTCATGATCGCATCGACTCGGCATCATGTCGCGGACCGCGGCATGCCTCGGCGGACAGATGCGAAGTTTCGCGGCGAAATGCGACTTGCCGCCGCATACTGACGCGGCTTCAACGACTGACGCGGCATCGACTCGTTTCGCCTTGCCGCCGCGTATCGCGAAATACGTTTGTTCCGCTTTGGCTGTACTGTATCCCTTCCACTTATTCAATGTTTTTTTGTTTAAGTTTGGACCCGTCGTGTCGCGTTTATTTTTAGCTTTTCCGACTGTGTCGGCAACTGAACATACAGCATCGTATACGATCTTTTCTATAATGTCTTTCTTAACATTCAACTTCGGTCACTTTGCGTACAATATGTTAAAAGTGTGTTTTTGCACGCTTTGCAGTTTTTTAGGACGCCCTCTGGGCGCCGCCTTTGTTTTTTGACTGATAAGACTCTACACGTCGCTTTTATTGGGAAAAAAGCGCTTTGTTAAACAAATCCGCTAACCATTCTATATAAGCACCGAAAAGATCTTTAATACGCGAAAAGAACTAAATAAAAGTCGATACAAACCGATGTGAAACTAATATTCGTAACTTGATTTTGTAATTCTTAATGGTACGACAAGATTTTAAAATAAATACGTAACGGACTAGAAAATAACTCACAACGAAAATATGACCCTTATCTGGAGTTCTGTAATGTGCATATTGCCATCTATTCATGTTTCAAGTTTCATGAACAAATATTAATAACTTTTAAAGTTATCGCAGGATCCAGAAAAGTGTGACTGACTGACAGACAGACAGAGCGCAAACCATAAGTCCCCTCTGGTGAAACCGGTAGGGGATAAAAACATTGCAAATTCATAAGCTATCGGAAAATATTACAGAACAAATTCATTTTGCAATTATTATACCAGATTTCGTTACCAATGTGATCCCCATGGCTAGTCCAGCTTTTACACAATGGGCATCAGTGATATAATACATAATTACACAGTAACTTAAAACTTTGGTGTTTCAGACCATTGTTAATACTTGTATATTGCATTATTAAAGTGCATATAAAACTGTGTCCACTTATTTTATAGATTTGTTTTATTCCATATGGCATGATATTAAAACATGTTGTTTTTCGAAATTCTAATATATTATCTCTGATGACCAATACAGGTAAAAGAGCTGCCTATATAGTTTCAACAATGTGATAGAGGATTACCCAATGATCACTAATTGGAAGGTTCATTACAATCTGCTTAAGTGGTTGAGGAGGAGATTTGAAGCAGATTGTAGAAGACACACAAAGACTGACCAATAACCACATTAGCTAACACTCATTGTAGAGGACCAAATGCAAGATGCAAAGCAAATACCAAATAAGAGAATATTTTAACAGTAATTTTGTCATACAAATTATGTGTAATCAATTCATGCGAATGATAAACTGTTGGTTCCTACCACAACAAGCAAATTTGTTCAATTGATATCCCCTGCCAAATAAACTGTGTCTAGGGATCAGTGCAAATCCCTTGAAACACAGTATATTCATGTAGTGTAGGGTAATAATTATTAGGTTCTAATAAGCGTAGGGTAATTGTGTTTATCCCCACGCTTATCGAAGAAAAAATTGCTTTCGTATTTTGTATGCATGTGTATCTGGACAACACCTTTCCATGCGCATACAAATGTGTACCCCTGTGACCTTGACCTTGAACTTGAGGTTAGCGTTCAGGTTTCGAATTCTGCAACCGCGATTCAAAAAAGGCTCATAACAACAGTGACCATTCAGATAATGCTTTCATATTTGGTATGCATGTGTATCTGGACAAGACCTTTCCATGCGCATACAATTTTTTACCCTTGTGACCTTGACCTTAAACTTGAGGTCAGTGTTCAGGTTTAGAAATCTGCAACAGCTATTCAAAAGGCTCATGCCTACTGTGTCCCTTCAGATATTGCTTTCATATTTGGTACGTATGTGTATCTGGACAACACCTTGGGCATAAAATTGTTGACCCCTGTAACCTTGACCTTGAACTTAGGGTTCGCGTTTAGATTTTGAAGTCTATTATGTGGTAATCTCCGCCGTCTGTCAATCTGTCCTCCTACTACACTATTAGTACTCGAACATTGAAACTTACACACATGGTAGCTATGGGCATATGTGCGACAGTGCACTATTTGGAATTTTGTCAAAAGTCATGGGGATTAGGGTGGGGCCGGGTCAGAGATTTTGTGCATTGAAATTCTTCCCATTTATTTCCAAACACCCTTGAAGTTCCATGTCAAACTTTTATATCGTATCTGAGATATAGCCAAGAAAAGTTCCATAATACAAAAAACAAACAAAAGGAATTAGCTCTTATTAAACAAGATGCTCCCAAAAGGTTTTTTTTTGTCACAATATTGCACTATATATTCAGATAAAAGGAAACGTCTTTAGGGGCATAACTTTGGACAAAATAATGCGATGGATAGTTTAGCAACTTAAAAATTTCAAATGGCCATAACTCTCTAAATAAATCATCTAACCAGAACCCACAAATAACATGCACATCTCCTCAAGGTAGTTAAGCTTCCCATAAAGCTTCATTAAATTCCAGTCAGGAGTTGGGGAGAAATAGCCCACACAAGAATTGCACCATATGTACAGTTTATAGAAAATTTCAAAGGGTCATAACTCTGTGAAAAATCATCCGACCATAACCGGCTGATAATATGCACATCTCCTGTTGGTAGTGAAGCTTGCCATAAAGTTTCATTGAATTCCCGTAATAAGTTGCTGAGAAATAGCTCGGACAAGAAGTGCATTATATGTACAATGGAAAATTTTAAAGGGCCATAAGTCTGTGAAAAATCATCCGACGAAAACCGGTTAAAAATATGCACATGTCCTCTTGGTAGTGAAGCTTCCCATTAAGTTTCATTGAATTCGGGTCATTACTTGCTGAGAAATAGCCCGGACAAAAATTGTGCACAGACGGACGGACACAGGGACAGACGAAGCGGCGACTATATGCCCCCCCAAATTTTTTTTGGGGAGTATAATTAAGTGTATGGTTATGGTTCTTGTGCATGGCATGTCTCCTCATTGATATCTATACAAATATGAAGTTTGATGTTGATATCTTTTATAGTTTCTGAGATATAGCCCTAAAAGGTTTTGTGACAGACGAACGGACGGACTAACAGATGGACGGATAACGCAAATTCTATATCCCTATACACATTTAAATCTAACATGATGTGTTTATATAATTGGCCAGTTTTCCACCAAACAATACACAAATGTGTTTTCATGATGTCAACACACCGAAACAATCATAAATAATATCGCGCCCATTAACATTACTTGAGATAATTACATAAAATAAAAATATTATTGCTTATAATGCAAATTTAATACAAAATAAACAAAACAAAAACATGTTTGGGAACTAATATATGAAACATGTACTACTTGTAAGGTTTTACTGCCCAGTGAACGCAGAAATGGTATGTTGTCAAACGTCTCCAATATTGCAAATTAAAGGAGGCCCATTTTGCTGAACTAAACTCCTTGGAATTTCTGGACCTACCATCACAACACAGGGCTTTCTTTCTAACTTGTGTATAGCAGAGATTAGATGATCAATTAATGAAAAAGTAACAAACATTTCAAACTTCTCAAAATTGTTCTTTTTAACTAGTCACAATCATGTAGAAATTATGAAATTTTGTTTTTGTGCGCTGATAACTATAGTAAAATATTATCATATTTTCATTGGCTGGACACTTTGGCATCCAAAAAAACAACAACATGATACATCATATGATCAACCAAATTCTGACAGGTTAACTGTATTGTCAATCATATTGAAATTCAATAGTCATTATCTTTGACAAATATTAAAATGTATGTTTATGGTTGTGTTGTCTGTTGTTTAGCTGGATATATACATTTACTTTGTGTTCTTGTGTACGCCATATGTTTTACAAAGTTTAAAACCTTTGTCAATAACAATTGTGCCATGTCACATAGGATTCCCTACACATAACAAATATTTACAATGTTTGAAATTGTAATGCATTTCATAAGAATGCAATTTAATCAATTTGAATAGAAATGAATCGAACTTTAAACAATATAAACGCATATAAATGGATACGAATACAAAAATCAACTCCAGATTGCTGCACTTGTTTCGCAATTTCCCTTCACTTAATTACTCATGGGTTTTTACTTTCGTCACATGATCTTTCTTATTCAAGCTATTTTTCTTGTTAAAGTGACTGCTTAAATCTTACTGTGATTTCATTAAAGTGACTGCAGACTTGAACAAATCTGCATCTGCGCCCCATTTTTACTTTTTTAAACAAAGGATCACAAGTTTTACAATACACTTTACTTATTTTATAATGCAATGGTGAGGTTTATTAGCCCATGTTACGTTAAGAAACTGTTTTCACCTGTTTCATACTTTTAATTCCGTAACAACAAGCAAAATCGTTGAATTGATATCCATATCTACACCTACCTGCATGAAGTTTCATGTTGAAATTTTAAATAGTTACTTAGGTAAAGCCCTCAAAAGTTTGTGACAAACAGCCGGATGGATGGACTGATTATTAAGGCGATCTGATACAAAAGTATAGCCCTCTTCCTTTGGTGGGGAATACGTATAACCCATTAAAACAAGCATAGCCCATTACCTGAGTAGGAAACCAAATTTGCGAAATAAGAAATAAAAACAAAAAACAGCAACACAAATTTTACCTTTGAATATAAATTGTCTGTTTAATGTCAATCAGTTTACAAAGGCTGTTTTTTTTAAATAGTTTGGATTCATAAGATTTGTGAAATGCTTGCGTCAAAATTGTGAGATGGCTGACCCACCCGGGTGTACATTGTCCAGGGTAATCATGGAACTTAGGCTGGAAATCCATGGTATAATATGGAATTCCATGGAAATCCCTGGAATTTGAAACAGTTTCCAGGGTTTTCCAGGGTTTTGTTCTAGAAATGTCCATGAAACGTGGACTTTTTTTCCAAGCATTTTCCAGCCTTGGATGGAAAAGCATGGAAAAGGAATGGAAAACGCTGGATTTAGGCTGGATAACCATGGAAAATATTTCCAGATAGCATGGAAAGTGGAACATAGAATTTTTTAAGCATGGAAAAGACTCTAACATTTTCAGCTGACCCTGGAAAAAACTTAGACTTTATAAGAGGAGAAAATAACTTATAAAAATGCAACACATTTTATTCAAAGTAAATCAGAGTTCAACAATTTACACAACATATGAATAAAACAAAACAATGTGCATAGTTTGGGCTGAAATAGTAGTAGTTATAGTAGTAGTAGTAGTGGTAGAAGTAGTAATGCTGAGGCTGGCAGTAGAATATGTTGTAGGAGTAGAAGTTAAAGTGGTTGTTGTATAAGTTGTATAAGCAGTTAAACTACTGATAATTATACTATTGGTGCAAATTTAAGTGACAGTAGCAGTAGTAGCAGTTATTATTGTGTTGTTGTTTTAGCATTTACAGGAATAGTAGCAGTAACGGTAGCAATAGTAGTATAAATAATAATAACAATACTAGTAGCAGCAGTAGTAGTAGTAGTTAAGGAAGTAGCATTAGCAGCAGCAGCAGTAGTAGTAGTAGAAGTAGTAGTAGTAGAAGTAGCAGCAGCAGCAGTAGTAGCAGTATCAGCAGCATCAGTAGCAGTAGTAGTAGCAGTAGTAGTAGCAATAGTAGTTGAAGTACTAGTAGTAGTAGTAGTAGTAGTAGTAGTAGTAGTAGTAGTAGTAGTAGTGGTAGTAGTAGTAGTAGTAGTAGTAGTAGTAGTAGTAGTAGTATTAGTAACAGCAGCAGCAGCAGCAGCAGCAGTAGTAGTAGTAGTAGTCGCTGCAGCAGGAGTTGTAGTAGTAGTAGCAGCAGCAGTAGCAGTAGTAGTAGCAGCAGCAGCAGCAGGAGTAGTAGCAGCAGCAGCAGTAGCAGTAGCAGTAGTAGTAGTAGTAGTTGAAGCACTAGTAGTAGTTGAAGCAGTAGTAGTAGTAGTAGCAGTAGTAGCAGCAGTAGTAGTAGTAGTAATAGTAGTAGTAGTAGAAGTAGTAGTAGTAGTAGTAGTAGTAGTATAAGTAGAAGTAGCAGTAGTAGTAGTAGTAGTAGTAGTAGTAGTAGTAGTAGTAGTAGTAGTAGTAGTAGTAGTAGTAGTAGTAGTTGTTGTTGTTGTTGTGGCTGTTGTAATAGTAGTAGTAGTTTTGCAGAAGTAGTAGTAGTAGTAGTAGTACTAGTAGTAGAAGTAATAGTAGTAACTTTCAAAGCAATGTCTACAAGTTTAAATTCTTTAACCCTGTTCAAGGTGTATACACACGCAATATTTAACTACAGTTCAGGTTTGCAATTAACAAACTATCTGATAAACCTGTGTGTGAGTCAGATATGTCTGCTGCTAATCTATTGGTTATAAAATATCACAGCCTTTTCTGATTGGCTGAGTTCAAATACAGAAAGTTTACCTGTTAGATTGAAATTCTGGCGTATTGTAGAAAATTTGCAGGTTGAACTTGTTGTTAAAATGACGTTAATGTAATGTTCACAAACAGTAGAGTTAATGAGTTTTTCCATTAACAAGAATTTCTTAAAATAATAATGTATGGATATCATTTGGAAAGTGACATGAAATGTTGTTAAAAAGTGATGCATACAAGTTTTTCAGAAGTCTTTCTAGGAATAGAACAACAACTGAAGGTTTGTGCTTTTCATTATTTCTAAATATTCCTTTAAATTTATTCTTCTTATGTCATCATTGTAGACCTTTTTTATGTGACATTTTAGGTAAAAGTATGGCAAATATAGAAGTTTAAAAGCAGCTGTCACACACATTTTCACTAAGTGCAGTTTGCAGCTTGATAAAGGAAGTCCTGTGTGGAGATATTAATAAGCTTGAATGTAGTATCGGAAGTTTATAATGCATGGCTAGGGAACTGAGGCTGAGGGAGTTATGTGCTGTGCATGATGAGAACTCAATGCTCATTAATGCTGTTAATGTTTACAAATAAATTAATTAAACCAATAGCATTGTTTTTTAGGTTTCACTGTACATTTTCATACCAATAGGATTACACATCATTCTAATTATAGCAATAATAAATTTGTACTAATCATACCTACAAATTTTGTTATGCTATGCTTTGTGATGTATTAACTTCATTGTAAGTTATTATTTAAAGACAATTTTACTAAATATTTAAAACAATACTTGAATTATTTTCTATATACATTTTCATTATGTGCTTTAACTGTAGCTGACCAGTTGATGGAAGATACTGCAGAGTTTGGCAGGGAAATAACCCAAGACAGCAAAGCGGCTCTTTTGGCGCATTTACCAAGAGGACTAACATGGCCACAAATTCATGGTAAATATTGTTATGCCCCGGGCTCATATAAGTAATTTAGTGTTAACCACCTGAAAGTATTTTGTCTTTTTGGTATCCAATATTTTGGTCTAGTTTCAATTACAGGTTATTTTTATATGAATTAGCAAATTAGCATATCTTTCATATAGCAATATCTGAATATAAAATTCCTATATATGTTTGAGTTTCCAGATACATGCTAGTGTACCCCGTTTTGGGGCATTTAAGAAAACAACAATATAAATTTCAAAATAAAAGAGAGTCATATAAAAATATAAGTTAAATCAACAATTTATTCACTTGAAAGTCTCAGTTTTCCTGTGTGGTTGCCTGTTTGCAAGTAGATTAAAGCCCGCTTGCAAACTTTAAGAGAATAAATTTCAGTAAATGGAAAAGAAATAATTGCTAACTACTTAGGATCGTAAATGTTCGCTCAAATACAAAAAAGCCAGATGTACCGAATTGAGCAGTGATATGAAATATCTAAAATAGATTAAAATATGAATGAGCATTGAAGTATAGATATTCAATCATATGATTGCTGCACATTTACTTTTACAGATGAATGTAAAAAACTTATGACTTTCTTGTAATATTGTTTGCTTTGTTTTTCTTTCAGAGATCATGCAGGAGCCGTACAGTATAACAGCAGTACAAGTTCTATAAAAGATCCACGACCTACTGAAGCCCAGCTAATTAACAAAAAAGTTTTTAAAAACTGTAATTTTATCCCACCTGGGTACTTATAATTTACTAAGCTGCCTTCACAAGTTTTAGACTTGCAATTATATTTTAAACTGTCACTTGGAAAGTAATACATGTACATGCATTATGTTCTGAATTTCTTTGAACAATAAAATTATATAAAAGTATTTTAATGAAATTGAGCACCTAAATTGCATTAAAGTGAAAGTAGCTGAGAAAAATAGTATCCTTGTGCTCATGGGCAGCTACATATATTGTGACAAACATGAAGTAGCTAAAATAACTTAAATTTTTCATTTTGTTTCTTGTATATCGTTTGTACAGGGTTCGTGAATTGTTACTGTATATTACTTGACTTGCTTGTATTTTGTTACTTTGAATACATGTTGTTAAGGTTGCATTATACTTTTTAACTTTTAAAGTAGCGCCTGTTCTGTTATGTAAGGGCCTGATTTATGATAATGGACCTAGAGGCTTTGTAAGCATGTATTAAACAACACTTGTTTGATCTGAATAATTTGTTAAATAAATGTAACACAATTTGTAATCTGATGTTATATTTTGATGAATTGTGAACAAAATAATACATCGAAGAAACTAAGGCATTATGTTGATTTTTTGTTTTGTTTCAATCTAACCTTAAATTATGATTTATTTAAGCTGTGAGTATTGTATTCATTTAATACATGAATATTGTTTTTAGACCAGAAATTTCTTTTTCTATTCAGTGACCATGGTAAACGCTGGACAATTTTCCATGTTATACCAGGCATAAATGGAATATTAAACAAAGAAAAACCCTGGAACATTTTCCAGGGTTTTCCAGCAAGCATGGAAAAAATACCGTCCGAATACTCCATGTAATCTGGAAAACCCTGGAAAAAAATCCATGGTTTTCCATGGTTTTCCAGATAACATGGAGTATTCGGACGGTATTTATTCCATGCTGGCTGGAAAACCCTGGAAATTGTTCCATGGTAATTATTCCAGGGAGCCTGGAAAACCATGGAAACTATTCCAGGCTATTTCCACATACCATGGACAATTTTCCACCCTTTTTTTTTAAATATTGACGCTGGAAAAGGCTGGAAACTTAGTCCGAATACTCCAGCCTCATATTTTCCATGGATTTCCATGGAAAACCCTGGACAAAGTACACCCGGGAATGTCTTTAAACCAGTGTTTTTCAGCATCAACGCTCTTTCAGCTGGCAAACATGATTTTTAAATGAAAGTCAATAAACAAAAAAATAAATAAAAACAACAATCCAATGAATGACGGAAATCATAAAAAGGATGTATGAATGAAAAGCATGTGTCACGGAGAATACGTTTTGGATACAACATATTTTTTTGAATGTCATAGAACGAGTGTTTGTTAAAGGGATTCAACTTGCAAATAATTCTTTGTTAGTTGTTTATGAAAGAAAATTGAGATATAATAATCATTAGACACTCTTTGCTTTTGGGATCTGGTCCGTTTTACGGACTTTTTAATAGTAGAAAAAAAACTCAGGAGTATTAAATATTTTTTTTCAATGTGGTTATATAAACTGACCTCAAATGCCAGGTGACAAAGTAATTCAAGTTAACGCTAAGTCAGGTTGGACTGAACATAAAATACAATACTTCAAAATGTTTCAAACATAAAATACAATACTTCAAAATGTTTCAAACATAAAATACAATACTTCAAAATGTTTCAAAGTATCTACATATAATATGTATACATAATTGTCATAAGTGCATGAAAGCTGAGACCAATGCTCAACAAAAGATAATGTATAATAAGAAGTAGTTCAATATAGTAAATCTAGTAAGTACAACAGTATACTATCAAACATGTTAGTGCATCAAATGAAACAAGAAACTGTTGTTTAATAGGAGAACACATGCACTAAGAATAAAGGCTCAGGTTCATTGACAATCGTGTACACATAAAATGGAACACTAAAAGTGTATTGATTTTGATAGTTGAGCGTGAACCGCAGTTTTCACTTAATAATTATATTCAAGATACAATAGTATTGCGTTAAACCCTTCCTTTACAAACTAGTTCATAAAGTGTTTATGACATTTATGTGCAATTATTCGAAATGGTAATTGACTTGAATTTCCTCACCACATGTGTATTGATGACAGTTAAATGACATCCCACTGGACAAACATGTACACTGGACATAAGTCATCACACTAGACATACAATGGCATACTGGACATACAGTGATCACACTAGACATACAATGACATACTGGACATACAGTCATTACACTAGACATACAATGGCATACTGGACATACAGTCATCACACTAGACATACAATGACATACTGGACATACAGTCATCACATTAGACATACAATTACATCTTGGACGTACAGTCATCACACTAGACATACAATGACATACTGGACATACAGTCATCACACTAGACATACAATGGCATACTGGACATACAGTGATCACACTAGACATACAATGACATCTTGGACATACAGTCATCACACTGGACATACAATGACATACTGGACGTACAGTCATCACATAAGACATACAATGGCATACTGGACATACAGTCATCACACTGGACATCCAATGGCATACTGGACATACAGTCATCACACTAGACATACAATGGCATACTGGACATACAGTCATCACACTAGACATACAATGACACACTGGACATACAGTCATCACACTAGACATACAATGGCATACTGGACATACAGTCATCACACTAGACATACAATGGCATACTAGACATACATTCATCACACTAGACAAACAATGACATACTGGACGTACAGTCATCACATAAGACATACAATGGCATCTTGGACATACAGTCATCACACTTGACATACAATGACATACTGGACGTACAGTCATCACATAAGACATACAATGGCATACTGGACATACAGTCATCACACTAGACATACAATGGCATACTGGACATACAGTCATCACACTAGACATACAACGAAGACATACTGGAAATACAGTCTGCATCATACATAATTCACTGACATTACTGGATTTTTCTCGAAGTCTGCTGGCAGTGAGTTTCATGATCTGGCTATACTGTAGCTAAACAGTGTCTTCAGAGAGGATAACTCAAAATTCAAGCTTAAGTCATTCAGTTCAAGATCTGGCTATACTGTAGCTATACAATGACTTCAGAGTGGACACCTCAAAATTCAAGCTAAACTTATTCAGTTCAAGATCTGACTATACTGTCTATTGGAATTAATTGTACAGTGTGTGTTTTCAGCCCAAAGAAGTCATATTTTCATGAGTAAAGGAATAAATATGTGTTTAAAATACCAAACAATAATTAAGATTAAACAAGAGCATCGCATAACGGGTGCCACGCTTGGCTGCAGGTGCAGTTTTGAATAAATGAAAGCTTGTCAGAATTTTTTATTTCAATTTTTTTTAGAGGTCACACTGACCTTGACCTTTGACCTAGTGACCAAAAAATGGGCGTAGCATGTAGAACTCATCAAGGTGCAGCTACATATGCAGTGTCAAAGTGGTAGGATGAAGCACTTTGATTTTAGAGACAATGTTCAAAACCTTAACAGAATCAGTTAAAGTTTTAGCACGACGTAGACGGCGGACGACGAGCTGGCTATGACAATACCTCAGTTTTTTTCCGAAAAGAGCCGAGCTAAAAAAATGAGAGTATGGATATTAGAATAACTATTTTGCATTTGTGAGTAACATTACAAAATACAAATCAAGAACTGACAGTTCTGACTCGTCTAGGCGATCACTTAAGCTTATAGTGAAATCAAATTTGGTACGTGCTATGACACAAAACCCTTTCAAGAATACTGATATAAATTAGCTCTCCGCCTATGTAGAATTAGAGGTTTAGTTCAGTAAAGGATAGACCACTAGTTGCAGTGGTGTTCAAAAATTATCCCAATACAGACGATGAATGATATTTCCTTTACATTTGATCTGTAGACAAAGAATCCAGATAATCAACGTTTAATTTACCGTATTTAAAAAACACTAGCTAAAGACATTATAAGAAAGATATGCTTTAAGTGTTTAACATGCATAATTGTGCTTATTAACATACAATATAACAACATAAAATAACCAGACATTTTCAATGATAGCCCATCCCATTCTTGACAAAATAAAGATATCATTACAGTACAAACACCACTCGCCGCGGTGTTCATCTCGCTTACCAATATGAATCATTACTGTACATAAATAATGCCGCACTTCGGTGCACCATCATATTATAGCAATGAACAAGCTAAATGAGGCCTATGATTTTTGGTAATAAGCCATAAATGGAAACAATAGATTTTGTTTAAGAGGAACCCATTTACTTTAACGTTGAAAAAAAATATGTTCACAGTTATATGTTTTAATTATTACAATTGCAGCCACATTATCAATCACAAAAAGTGCCACCAAACTAATTGCTTCACGTATAGCACTGAAAGTGCCACCAAACTTATTGCTTCATGTATAGCACTGAAAGTGTCACCAAACTAATTGCTTCATGAATAGCACTGAAAGTGTCACCAAACTAATCAATTGCAGACACATTATCAATCACGTACAGCACTGAAAGTGCCACCAAACTAATCAATTGCAGACACATTATCAATCATGTATAGCACTAAAAGTGCCACCAAACTAATCAATTGCAGACACATTATCAATCACGTACAGCACTGAAAGTGCCACCAAACTAATCAATTGCAGACACATTATCAATCACGTATAGCACTGAAAGTGCCACCAAACTAATCTATTGCAGACACATTATCAATCACGTATAGCACTGAAAGTGCCACTAAACTAATCAATTGCAGACACATTATCAATCACGTATAGCACTGAAAATGCAACCAAACTAATTGGAACCTAGCTACTACAAGATGTAGTGAACCTTTCACTGAAAGTGCTGTATACCTTGTATACACAAATGCCTAGGTTTTACATAAGTGCTGTTTTGTTTTTTTGATGATCAAATATGACTTTTAATACAATGATAATTATGGTTCCTGTGCACAACAATATAAGGTTTCAACATATGTTTTATGCAGGATACACTTAAATAGTGGTCTTGCCCTATTTATTTGACCTCTTATAATGACATTGAACTTTAAGATAGCCATTTTTGTTTTCTGTACACCATACACCCTCTTATACTTACACTTTTCATTAATCTTAAAGGCATGTTTAGAACAGCACAGGTGCTTCATTTGATTTCTTACTACCAACAATTTGACCTAGACCTTGAATATAACCATATGGAATCAAAACCTGCATGTTGACCTAGCATGTCGCTGTGATTATTTGAATAGTTATTAGTTTATGGAATGGAAACCCCGGGAAGTGCTAAAGACAAATGTATCCGTCTTATGACTGAATAAGCTCGACTAATCAAACAGGGTTTTCAAAAAAAAGATTCATAAGATATGATATTACAAGTCTGAATTAACTGAGTCCGGGTTTTGACCAAGATTATGTTATTGTAGAACTGTATCAGTAACCAAATCACCTCAAATGCTAGTTCTTCTGTGATCTTCTTTTATCTTTTATTCAAATCAGACATTATGAACATTAAATAAAGTCATTCAGTAAACACCCATTGGGAGTTGGGTTTTTTTCTTCAAAACTGATGAACAAAATACAAATGCAGGGAAGTTATGTATCGTTATCGTGATTAAACAAACACCAAAGCAGGAAGATTTATTTCAAAGCTTCACACATGATACAGATCTAAACACGCACTAGAAATATTTCAAAATAAGCTAGCAAACCACATGAAACAAAACCTGCCTATCCATCAACTCACAAGACAACTTATGCAAGCTTTTATCTGAAGCATCAGGAAGTTAATCTAAATTCGTATAGTTGAATGTTTTGGGACCAAACACACTTAGATGATCGCTTGCTTACGCGGAAAGCTTGGAATAATCCGAATATGGTGCTAAAGTAATTAAATGTGTGAAAAGCCTACCAGTGCACCTTGAGGAAGTGAACATACGGTGAACACAATGCATACTGCCCTTAGCGGTATACAAATCTCTTGATCAGGAAGGACCTAACAAGTACTGTTTAAAAAGCACTTAACAAAGAAGGTTAAAGACGCGCCAAACAATTAAATACCAGATTACCTGATCACGACCATTGTTTTTATGAAATGAGGCATGCATTTATTATAATTTACTTTTAATTGTGTAAAATACTAAACTTTCTACGCAGTACATCGCACACTTGAAATAAATGTTGCCTATTCATGCACTATACAAATACACATTAGCACATTGAACCCTTTAAAATGGGTATTACTAGTTGCCAACTGATACAATTTTCAGAAGTTATTACCAATAAACATTCCAGGTGTTTTTCTGCCTACTTTGGGAAAAGGAGTCTGACCAAATTGGGAATTTTTATCGACAAAATTGCCCAATTTTGGGAATTTTTGTTTCGTGAAACGGCTCATTTTGGGAAAAAAATGAATTAATCATGCTTAAATAAGTCTGTTGTTTAACAATTTTCTTTCTATAAACACATGCAAAACAAACACTGCCCAAACACATTAGTTACAGCAACATTTTTGGCCGAGCTAAAATAGAGACATGGGTATTGCATTTCATACTTTAATGTATTCAATGAGGCTTTGAACTACAACTTTCTTACAAGGCTCTGAGCATTCAGTTGCCTATTTTGTGATTGACGGCCCTGGCATTATTTCGGTTGCTGTTACATTTTGCTGCGTATCGTCCGAGCCTGTCTGTTCAGGGTTACTCGCGGCAGTAATTTCGGAAGATTCTGAGCGTTTTGAAAACATCGATGATATCGTTACACATCCTTTAGCGTCTTTTTTTCGTGTTTTTTTTAATGTAATATTTACTATTATGTGAAGCCATGATTGAAAATAAGCGTCTACAGATATGGTATAGAATGTGTATTGTGCGGCTCTATATACTCTTTTGTATAATGCGGAACAGTTCGAACGTCATCGCTGAGAGTAAATGCATCCGGCAAATACACCAAAAAATCTGTGTCACTAAAGGTTTTATTACGTCGTGAATGAAGGGAAGTCACTCTTTCGATATAAATTATGTTTACTTTTTACAATTTTGGAAGATTTTATTATTTGGAATTGGGAAAAATGCAATCAAAATTCGATTGGGAACGGGTCCGTTTGCTTTGGGAATGCCTCCTTTCCCCGGAGGCGCAGACAGTGCTGAAAAAACCCTGCATTCTTTTACCAACCCTTGTTATGTCACATTTAATTGAAAAGCTGTATATTTGCTTCAGTAATGTAAGTTTTTTCTTGATGAAGCAGACACAATAGACTGCTTGGAAACCACATTTTAAAAATAAAAAAAACTAATAATAGATTGATCAGACTGAATACAGCTGGTAACAGTTGTCACCCCTGTAGAGTGGCAAGTGAAAATCCACTTAGTAGAAATGTGTTACCCAGAATTGCAAATTGTTTTGCGTAATTCACACACTTAAAAAGGGTCCTGTAAGTATCTATGAATGCCCGAAAGTAATGTTAGACCCAAACCTTTGGTATTGATCTTCAAAGAAGGTGAAAACATACATGTATTTATTGGAGAAAAAAACAACAAAAATAATTTTAAATATTGAAGGTAGTTTTTTTTAAACTTTGCATTTTGTTGTTGTCGTTATATTTTTTTATACTACGATGATTGCTTATATATATAAAAGATAAAATACTCTTATTTCATTCTAGATTATTTAATGGATCTTTTAAGATCCAATATTTGCATTTATCACTATAAGAAATTTAAACGACAAACTGCGAAAAGATGTTTACTAAAAATGCCACAAGGTAAACATTTACAACTCATTGGTTATTTATTTGATTTAAAAGTGATTTTGTTTATTTGCCTTGTCAGCAGAGTAACTTTGAAGTTATTATCACTTTTATCTTTTTTCAAATCATTATTAACAGAGATAATTTAAGCTTCATTTTGTGAAAACAGGGCTTAATGCAAATGCATTAATTTGCTATCCCAGTACCAGAGACTCTTTAAATGAAAAACACCATAAAATCAGAAAGTGTTGTCCTTGATTAGTGTGTGCGCATTGCACAGGCTAATCAGTGTGCACAGGCTAAGCTGTTAAACACTAGACTGTTCAATGTCGTCACACAAGCTGTTAAAGGGGCCTTTTCACAGATTTTGGCATTTTTTAACTTATTCATTAAATGTTTTATATCAATAAATGTAAACATTGGATCGTAAAAGCTCCAGTAAAAAATCAAGAATAAAATTAAAAAAAAGAAAAGAACATTGCCCGGACCAGGTTTCGAACCAGTGACCCCTGGAGTCCTGAAGTAAAAACGCTTTAGCCTACTGAGCTATTCCGCCGTGCACACATATTGAGCGTATTTTATACCTTATATAAGCAACCTTCGTAGTTTCACAAAATTTAACGATAAAAACAGAACTCTCCAAATTATTCAATCGTTCCGCGTTGCAACGCTTTATAATTTTTAGGTTTTAAAATCGTCAAAAGATGCATATAATGGCTATATTAGACCATGGTAAATGTTCAGTTTTACTGTTTCCTCACAAATATCATAACTAAAATGAAAATTTGCGAATCTGAAACAACTTTTTTCAATTTTGTCAATTTACCAAAGCGTGAAAAGATCCCTTTAAACACTAGACTGGTCAATGTCGTCACACAAGCTGTTAAACACTAGACTGGTCAATGTCGTCACACAAGCTGTTAAACACTGTTGATTACATACACACACTGAGCTACTGTCTGCAGTGAACCAGTGAGAAGTATAAACAGGAAGATGCGGTGGTTATTGTTCCTAGCGTAATTAAGAGCAGACTAACTTGCAAGCGCAAACAACTAAAAACTAGATTCAGATGATATTAATCTAAATGTCTGCACCAACTGAGCTTTTATTGAGCCAAGATTTTGTTATTACAGAAGAGTAATGTTCCACGCTTCAATTTAAGGAGGATTTATTGTGATCTTGACATATCTTCTATTTAAATCAGACATTATAAACAATGGCAAGGCCGTTTTCAGCTATGTACTTTTAGTAACCCACACAATGGTTAAAGGGGCCTTTTCACAGATTTTGGCATTTTTTTAACTTATTCATTAAATGCTTTATATTGATAAATGTAAACATTGGATCATAAAAGCTCCAGTAAAAAATCAAGAAAAAAATTAAAAAAAGGAAAACAACATTGCCCGGAGCAGGTTTCGAACCAATGACCCCTGGAGTCCTGCCAGAGTCCTGAAGTAAAAACGCTTTAGCCTACTGAGCTATTCCGCCGAGTACACATTCTTGACGTATTTTATACCTTATATAAGCAATCTTCGTAGTTTCACAAAATTTAACGACAAAAACAGAACTCTCCAAATTATTCAATCGTTTCGCGTTGCAACGCTTTATAATTTTTAGGTTTTAAAATCGTCAAAAGATGCATATAATGGCTATATTAGAGCATGGTTAATGTTCAGTATTACTGTTTCCTCACAAATATCATAACTAAAACGAAAACTTACGAATCTGAAACAACTTTTTTCAATTTTGTCAATTTACCGAAGCGTGAAAAGATCCCTTTAATGTCATGTGCAACTCTGATCGCAACCTAGTAAACAAAAATCTAGGGAAGTTAATTTGTCTTCAAAATTAATTGCATACACCAAAAAAAATACAGGGAAGTTATGTATCATTATCGTGTAACAAACACCAAAACAGGAAGTTGTGTATGCGTCTTTTGCTAAGTTTCATACGATAGAGATCTAAACACGCAATCTAAATCATTCAATCTGAACTAGCATACCACATCTGCAAAGTGTAAAAAAATGTAATCCCTCCAAACCCACATGAGCGTTTGGCAAAATATTTGATTTATTCAAAACATCAGGAAGTTAAAATGACACACTGCCAGACAAAGGGTGGTTACAATAAAGGACACCGCACCTTAGACACTTCACACAACCAGACATAGGGTTGTTACAATCCAGGGCATGGCTAATTAGACACTTCACACCGCCAGACATAGGGTGGTTACAATACAGGACACTGCACATTTGACACTTCACACAACAAGACATAGGGTGGTTACAATACAGGACACCGCTAATTTGACATTTCACACTGCCAGACATGGGTTGGTTACAATAAAGAATACCCCTAATATGACACTTCACACTGCCAGACATAGGGTGGTTACAATAATAAGTACACCGCACATTTGACACTCTACACTGCCAGACATAGGGTGGTTACAATACAATAAGTTCAAAGTAATATAGTCATATTCTATTGGAAGAGAGGACCATAATTGGAACATATTGATCGCTTTTGTTTTAAGGAAGTTGTACTTAATAGACAATTCTGAGTTCAGGAGCCTTGGCACGTCTCGGCAGACAGATGCGAAGCTTCGCGGCGAAATGCGACTTGCTGTCACATACTGACGCGGCTTCAACAGCCGAATCAGCATCAACTAGTTGCGCCTTGCCGCTGCGGATCGCGAAATATGTTTGTTCCGTGTTGGCTGTACTGTATATAGCCATATAAGGAAAAATGCCCCGCCCCTTGGCAGCCATGTTTTTCAAGCAAACGTAACCATTTTCGAACTCATCCAAAATATAAATAAGACAAATCTTCTGACCATATTTCATGAAGATTGGACAATAAATGTGGCCTCTAGAGTGTAAACAAGGTTTTACAAAAGCCATATATAGCCATATACGGAACAAGAGCTGTCACATAAGATGACACATGCCCCCTATAATCGCTTTGATAGAAGTTATGAGCATTTTACCATGCTAAATCTTTTTAATTCACTAAGTGATTCCGTGACCTAGTTTTTGACCTGGCATGACCCATATTCGAACTTGACCTAGATATTGTCTAGATACAACTTCAGACCAAGTTTGGTAAAGATCGGATGAAAAGAATTTGAAATAGAGAGGGGACCTAAAAAGTGTGACAGACAGACAGACTGACAGACTTACAGACGGACAGTGTGAAAACTATATACCCCCTTTTCTTCTAAAAAAGGGCATAAAAATGCCCCGCCCCCCTGGTGGCCATGTTTTCAAAGAAACCAAAACCATTTTCAAACTCATCCAAGATATCATCGGGACAAATCTTCTGGCCAAGTTTCATGAAGATCGGAAAATAAATGCGGCCTCTAGAGTGTTAACAAGGTTTAACTATAGCCATATAAGGAAAAGTGCCCCGCCACCTTACGGCCATGTTTTCCAACCAACCAGCATCATTTTCAAATACGTCCAAGATATCATTTGGATGAATGTTCTGACCAAGTTTCATGAAGATCAAACAATAAATGCTGCCTCTAGAGTGTTAACAAGATTTTACTAAAGCCATATATAGCCATATAAAGAAAAATGCCCTGCCCCTTGGCAGCCATATTTTTCTAGCAAATGTTACCATTTGTCATCTCATCCAAGATATTATTGGGACAAATCATCTGAGCAATTTTCATGAAGATCGGAAAATAAATGTGGCCTTTAGAGTGTTAACAATGTTTTACTATAGCCCTATAAGGACAAATGCCCCGCCACCTGGCAGCCATGTTTTTCAACCAACCGGCATCATTTTCAAACTCTTCCAAGATATTTTTGGGATAAATCCTCTGACCAAGTTTCATGAAGATTGGGCAATAAATGTGGTCTCTAGAGTGTTAACAAGATTTTCCTTTGGAAGCCATGTTTTTCAAGCAAACGTTACCAGTTTCAAACTCATCCAAGATATTATTGATACAAATCTTCTGACCAAATTTCAAGAAGATTGGACAATAAATGTGGCCTCTAGAGAGTTAAAAAGGCAAATGTTGACAGCGCAAGACGCACGACGGACAAAAGGCGATCACGAAAGCTCACCATGAGCAGGTTGTGCTCAGGTGAGCTTAAAACATAAAACACTTTCAGTCAATTTAACTTAGGCAATGTAAGTTAACCCAAATGATTTCTCTAGATAAATAGTTTCTTATTTAAGCAGGTTATAATTTTTTTGAATATTTGAAAAAAGACACTCCACAGACATTATGGTGCACAAAATTCCAGTTAACCTACAGGTAGTCTTCATTTTAAGGCATACAAACACTTGCATTTCCAATGTGACTTGTCTTACAGTAACAGATTATGAAGTTTACTTCTTGTGTAGAATGCACTTTGTTTTATGAGTTAATACAATACAATACAAAATCTTACACGATACTTGCGATGGACGAATACCAAAAGTATTCATATTAAAATTTATAATTATAACCCCAAACAAACACAATTGCCAAACCTAAACATAGCATAATGATATATTGTTCTGTTATGTTTTTCTTAAAATACAGTTTCCAATTTCGTTATTATTAATAAATAAACTATGCTTTGAAACTATAAAGCATGGTTTTTGAATCACAAAAGCCATCATAAACAATAGTTCACTCCAATGACTATGAAATCCTCATAATTGTGTTTTGACCAATAAACAACATTAAACAAATATTTATTATAGCAGAATGTGGCGCATTTCTCACAATGGTGTCCTGGTCAGAAACGTAATAAATTATGTTTAAACAATATTCTAAGGGATACAGACAGATCAAACAGAGATAGACAGAAGCTTGACCTCTAAATGCCCCTCTTTAAGGTCATACTGATTCAGCAATAATTATAATTAATTATAAAAATTAAACAAGATGTGTTTGTGAAACACTATGTCCCCCCATATATTTGACCTTTGACCCTGAAGGATGACATTGACCTTTCAACACTCAAAATGTGCAGCTCCATGAGATGCACGCAAAATATAAAGTTGATATCTTCAATATTGCAAAATGTATGGCAAATGTTTAAGTTTGATGCAAACAAACAAACCAACAAACAGACAGGGTAAAAAACAATATGTCCCCCAGTATAGACTAGGGTACATAAAAAGAAACACGGCAAAGTCACAAAAAAGGTTTCAAAGTGTATTCATGTAGTATGATTGTGCCCTTCAAAGCTAGGTCTTCAAGAATGCTAACTACACACAAAAGTTACATACTGTCATATATAGTATCTAAAATATATTACTAAGTATTAATTAATGTTTGTTTTGCATCAAGTTTAATACAGTTTGTTTGGATCACGTTCAATACACTCTCTACCTTTATAGATATACAAACAGACATCAATGTTAAAGCGGGTATATACGATTTTTTATATGTGTTTAATTGTAATATATTGATAAAATATGTTACAATAACACAAAATAGGCAAGAAACATTATACATTAAAGCCGAATTTCATAAAATGCAGCAAAGACAAATTAGCGCCCTGAGCCGATAGTGACATACATATTTTCCTACAATAACCGAAGCATTCGTCTTTGTATTATAAACCGTTAAACTACGAGGGGTGTTCCAGAAGTTCGTGGATTTTCGCTATAACTTATTAGTTTGCTGGTAAAAGTCAATGAATTCACATACATGTATTATACAAACCAATTATCACGGACTTTATATGTAAGCTAAAAATGCATGAATTCCATAAAGCGCGTTTGAAACGCGTTGCTATAGAGACCTCAGTAACGACATGCGGCGCACGCGTGTATTTTATTATAAGTATGAGCATTACGCGAATTTAAATTTGGTTTAAATGTCGTTGATAAACTAAATTTACGGCAAATTTCACGTTACAGCGACTAAGTCCTCCTTACAGCCCGGATTTGGCCCCTATTGACTTCCGCGTCTTCCCGGAAGTTAAATCACAGTTGCGCGGTATTCGCTTTGCAAGTTAACAGGAACTTACAGTTGCAGCAAAGCGAATCGTGTTGTCTTTTGACGCTGACTGGTATAGAGACACTTTTGACAAGTGGATTTTCCGACACAGTGCATTCGCGTTGGAGGTGATTATGTGGAAAAGATTTGACAGTTGTTAACTTCATAACGTCATTGACGTTGAACAGAAACGTTACACGTGCGTCGGTGTGCGCATTGTGCACATGTTTAAAAATCTGATATATATTTATTGTTTTATGTATTTCCATGATATTTGGAGAGTAGATTTGGAAAGGACGAAATATTCCTAACATGCTATTTGTTTGTCCATTTATGTTACCAAATGAAAGTTATAGCGAAAATCCACGAACTTCTGGAACACCCCTCGTAAGTTTAGCTGCACATCGTACATGTATGGTATACATGCTGGCGAATTCGGCTGTACAGCCGTTTTCAATTTCAGAATTAAATATCTGGCTTATTACGCATTTTTCGACACATGTTCTTCTTAACTTTTATTTTAATTTATATTGAAATATATATATAATAAGTTTTTTGCACAGTTTATATTAATTCATAAATATTTGACAAAATCGTATATACCCGCTTTAACGTAAAACTAGACTAAACAAGAGGGCCAAGATGGCCCTAGTTTGCTCACCTGAGAGGAGTCGGTTCATTCAATATTTACCAAATGTCAAACTTAACCTAGATATTGTCCAGACAAACATCCTGGTCAAGTTTCATCATTATTGAACCAAAACTCTGGCATATGGAGTGATTTTGTTTTTGTAAGATTTGAACTGGTGACCTATATTTTGAGTTGACCCCCCTTACCAAACATCAAACTTTGCTTACAAAAATAAATATTATGACCAAGATTAATAAAATCTGAAACAAATTTGTGACCTCTAGAGTGTTTACAAGGATTTTGTATAATATAATGAAAATTTGGACAATCTAAAGGCAATAATTATGGCATTTATTATGTGATATATATAAACCAATCTTTTCACCAAGTTTGATGATGATTGGGCAAAAAAATGTGACATCTAGAGTGTTCACAAGTTTTTTTTACAATATCATTATGAGAAAACTGCCCCCCCCCCCGGCAGCCACGTTATTCAACTGACCAGAACCATTTTCAAACTCAACTTTCATATCAAGGAAACAAATGTTCTGACCAAATTTCATGAAAATTGGGCCCAAAATGTGACTTCTAGAGTGTTCACATGTTTTCACTATATACATTTAGAGAAAAATGCCCCGCCCACTGGCCGCCATGTTTTCTCACCGATCAAGACCATTTTCAAATTCTTTCGAGATATCAATAAAACCAAGGTTTTGACCAAATTGGTCATTTTGGGAATTTTTGCTTCGATGGAACGGCTCATTTGGGAAAAAATTGTGAATTTATCATGCTTAAATAATTCAGTGGTTTAACAAATAAATTTGTTTTTATTTGTTATTTTGTCTTCTTTATATAAACAGATGCAATATTGGGCATGTTCAACGTTTATTCAAGTACTGCAGTTTTGTTTTTCAGTTACAGTTACACTCTGAGATAAGAACTGAACAGTCAAAACCTTATAGCAGATATTTTTGACCAAAAAAAAACACTGGTTTGTCACACAAGTTCATTCTTAAAAAAAAAATATATTTTTTTTTTTTTGAAATTGGGATTTTTTTTAATAATTTTGGTTTGGGATCGGGTCTGTTTGCTTTGGGAGTGCCTCTGTTTTCCGGAGGCGCAGACAGTGCTGAAAACCCCCTGAAAACACACATTTAGCGCACTTAAAAGTGCGTTAATTGTGTGTTTTGTGTTAATATGTGCGTTTTCAGTGTTCAAAAGTGCATTTAAGTGCGCAGTTTGTGCGTTTTTTCTTTTCAAATCCGTTATTTTAGTGAAAAAGTGCGTTTTTTGTGTGTTTTCTTCATCTGTTAGTGCGCTTTTGAGTGTAGATGTGAGCAAAATGTGTGTTTTTTTTCTAAGAAGTGCGTCTTTTATTTAGGAAGTGCGTTTTTTGTTTGTTTTCTTCATCTGTAAGTGCGCTTTTGAGTGTAGATGTGAGCAAAATGTGTGTTTTTTATCTAAGAAGTGCGTCTTTTATTTAGGAAGTGCGTCTTTTATCTAAGAAGTGTGTTTTAAGATTTACAGATGTGGGTTTTTTCTCACAAAAGTGCGTTTTTCTTTTTTGATGTGCGTCTTTTTTAAGCATAAGTAAGTCTTTTATTTCATAAGTGCGTTTTTATCATATGATCTGTTTTAAACGGATGTATCTTAAAAGACACATGTTTAACACACTTCTTAAAAAGTGCGTCTTAAACAACCGTTTAGCAAATGTTGTACAGAAATTGAACAAGAAACAAAATTGTTGCAGGCTCTAACAATTTATTTGCATCAAATGAATAAACATAGACATGTACCTCAGTAACCTGTTATAATATAAGGTGCAGTTTGAATTCAAAGCGGTTGTGCATATGAACCTGTTTAATGTTAATATACTTTATAATACAATTTCAAAGCATATAACATTGCTATCGTTTTAATCTCAAACATTTCTCAAAATTTCCACCTTAATCAGACTGTGGGTAACTAATTAAAAATATTGAAAGTGTCAAAAATAGTATGTGGGCTTGAAAGTATCAATAATATTTCCTCAACATAAAAAATAAGTATTTGAACTTTCTTATACTGATATTTTTACCCCAATACAATTAATGTCTACCACATTGACCATAAACATACATTTAAAAGGCAATTAACATAATATTTATACTATTATTATTATTTGCTAACACCATTCAGCATGTTATGCTTTAATTATTCACAATTAAATATAATGCGTTAAGGGTGCTGTGTATTATTCAATAAATATTTTGGTGTCAAAATGACTGCCTTATCAGTATTTCTCAAATTATGTAATTTTTGGCTTAGACACAGCATGGAATCAGATAAGAGAATAGCCAGTCCCTATCAGTCCTAAGCCTAACAAAGGGGTGTTCATATACTTTTGATTGGTTCAGGCACCATCTATTTGAGAACCACAGATAGAAAGTTCTTTTTTGAAAACAAGCAGAATCAGCAACTGTTTTTAAGCTTGATTTTAGGTACATGTATAAAGTGAACAACATTCAGACTTATTATTCTAGTGTAAAATGTCTTGAAATACTTTCAGCATGAAGTATTGTGTGATGAAATAAAATGTGGATTTACTACAATGTGTAAATCAAACAATAAGTTTGTTGCAAAGGAGATTCAAAGTGGGTAGTTAAAGACATATAAAGTGATATGGTCTAGTTCAACAACTGCCTGTATTTTTGGAATACTGAAGAACAGTCTGTTGTAACAGGTTTGTATTTTCAATTCTGCATCCATTTTTATTTAGTTTATTGAATTAATTATGATCATTATCATATTTATGTATTGTCACGGGGAAATGTAAATGGATGAGTAAATGTAATGCAATTTTAAAGAAAAACAACACCATTTGAATTATTATGGCTGTATTTTATGGTTATTGTCATCTTAAATGTTATTTATACCTATTTTTGGTCATTAATGAACAGATTTTTTCCCCCATATTAAATGAGAACTTTTATATTTTAAATTTAAAGGTTATACCCCATGGTTACCGTGAAATTTACATTGATCAGAAGATGCTTTGGAAAGAATGTGCATCATCGCATTGCCTGCCAAAAAAGGGAGCATAAGGGAGACTACCAGGTTTTACCCTGCACAAGCTGGCCAACATGAGGAGTACAGGAGTGGGAAAACCGCGCCCCCTCCTTGACCAAGAAAAGCTGGATTTGTTTAGAGGTAAAACTATACAGGGTACTGGTTATTGCATTTTAAAGGTGTCACACTTCCGACCAGTCCACACAGCCAAATGAGACCACGTATCTTGGTACATTTTCAAACAGTATTTTCTACCAAACATAATTATTTATGAAAAGCGTTAACCCTTTCCCCGATAGATGCGTATAATCCCGAGTCTATCGATTCCCCGATACATGCGTTTATTACCGTCTCTATCGATTACCGCATACATGCGAATTTGTCCGTGTCTATCCATTACCCGATAATCCCGTATATTCCCAATGTCAATTTTCAAATGCAAATTCTGATTGATATTGACGACAAAAGTGCTAAAAAAACTCATTAACACAAACATCGGACATTTTTCTCAAGTATCACATGAATTTCGGCATATGTTTATATTTTAAGATCTGATGAAATAGGTGTCCAATCGGTACAAGGGTAGTCCAACACGCGTAAATAACTTAATGTGGTGTGCGCGCATCGTGTACAATTAATGTTCTGTTACAAATTGTAGCCAGAAATAAATACATGTATATGCCCATGATATTTTCGTGTCAAGTCTTTGTTTGGACAAAAAGCGCGCGAAAATGGGCGTGAGTGTATTTATTTATACACAAAAACTGCGTAGCGCAGACAACTACGTAAAAGCTTCGTATTGAATTTCCATTTAAGTATCGTGGTTTCTTGCAAATGATTTATACATTTCCTTGAATAAAATAAAAGAAATAAACGCTTATCATTATCATTTTTTAGTTCGTTAAATATTGCAAAAATAATTGTACTGTATGATTGCACACAAAGTGCCGTGTGCAGTTCATGAATATTCTTTTACAACGACCTATTAACAGCGTCATCTATATTTAGATTTTATGCAATATGTACAAGTCATTTTCTGGAAATTTGGGAGAAAGTAAAAAGGATTTTTCCAAAAAAAAACAATGTTTTTTTCCCATTTAATTTGTCATAATTATTTATATTTTATGTTGTCTGTGTATGTTTGTTTGGTTCTCATTTATCTTATGAAAATTAATATCGTAATGATAAATGTTTAAAGCAAGTCCCGTTTCCGAGATCATTTACGAGAATTACTTCGATATATTTACTGACATATAAAATCGTGGTTTTGACAGACGACACGTGTTTATCTAAAGTTGGTGTTTTTGTAATACACAGGATATTGGATTATCGCTGCTTGATTGAGCAATAAAACAAAGACGCCGTCGGCGGTTTTCAGTAGGCCTTTTGTTCTGACCAACATAATAATTAATCATGCATTAATTATCTAACATTTAGGGATAAAACACACGGGATACTAGACACTGGGCCATAAAACGCAATTGCGGTGGCTATTTTCAGTAGCACATGTGTCCAGAAACTAACGAGTTTGGGTAATAAAGCACAGAGATTATGATCGTTAAACTGCATGGAGTCTGAAATGAAACAAAATGCCGACAATTCAAAAGATTAATCGCCGAATGTTTCAGTATACAATTCAAATGGTGGGGTTCTCACTGCATTTCCTGTTGCATTCACATACGCTTGTATTACTTGTTATATCCTCGTATTATTAATTAGAATACAGACTTAAAATGTATATGGTTGGAAGGAGAATTTATTTCTCTACAATATTTACATTGACACAAATGATAGAAAATGCAAGCAACTAAGTGAAAATTAAGCCTAAACAAGACAGGTGTAACAGTTGAGAATTTTTCCATTATTTTCCCAATAACCCTATTGAGATGGTGTAGTCAGGCTTATCAGCTGTATAGACCGTTCAAGAATCGATAAATTGACCGCCGCCATATTGTCAGTCACGTGACTGTCCGCCATTACACTACTGCCAACTTCTGCGAGTCAGCGATTCCAAAAGCCAAAGACGTAGCGAATACCCGCTTCGCCGATGTTGGATAAATAAATTACTTAATGAATTATTTTCAGACGATTATCACATTTTTTTTTGTTAAATTGATTGTTTGAAGTTGAGATTGATTGTTACAAATAAAAAAATTAAAATGCTCTTGTGTGTTTTTTTTTTGTGTGTGTGTAAACAAGTGGTAATCATTGGCGAAAATTTGCCGGTTCAGTCGCTCATATTATTTTGATTAGACATTTTACTTATTACTTGTTACAAACAATTCACGCATGTATTGTTGTGTTGATTTTAATAGCCGCAACATCAAGCAGATTATACTTATTAAAGATTCTCGCGCAATTAATTAACGCTAATCGTTTGAAATGGGTAAAACTCTATACTCTAAAATCATAACATATTGTATTAAGTATGGTATTTTTAATACGCCTTCCATTATTTTTCTTGTTCTAACTGAAATCAGATATAAACAAATCGTTGTTTGGATTTAAATTAAATTTTGTGAGCTGGAATTATGTCTCGTACAAAAACCCGAACTTTTGGGAGAGTGATATTGATCTTGACGATCTTTTAGGAGATTATATGAAAGATGAAGAGAAAGTGAATATATCTAGTTGAGTAGATTTTCATCTTTGGAATAATTAAACAGCTATAAAGCTAAAAATCTTAAAAAATGTATTTTATAGGTTTTGCAGTAACGCAAAACATATGGATAACGACGCTTGTTTAGTCAATTAATCAAAACGAAACTCCGGAAAAAAAACACCTAAATAATATTTCAAAAATATATTATTTAGTGCCAAAATAATTTATTAATACATTTATTGGCATCTTAAAAAAACGCGTCATTAGCATCAAAGTAAAGATTATCTCAAGACTGAAAGGCCGACAATTTGACACAACAAAGAGCTCTATGCATAAGCCTTATTATTTTTTGCAGAAAAGCTTCAATAAATTACAATAGTAAAAATATAATTATGAATGGCATGAGTACATTAGTGTGATAAACACGTGAGTGATAGAAAGTGTAAGGGGTGCATTGAAAATAAACGTACTACAAAGCCCTATTAAAAACGAAGTGCATGACAGTATTTACATGTAATGTTAATTTGATGGGTTTTGTACAGAGAATGACACAACTTTACATGATGCAAATTGAACTGTGTATTCATGTATACTGAAAACTCGTTACTAGTGAGTATGAGTGGCAAATATCTAACATTTTAACACACATATATCTATATACATATTTTTGTTAAACATTATTTACCCCCGTTGGTGTCAAATGTTATTTCTTGTTTTTTCTATGATGTCGTTCGTACATTGTCGTAACATTAAATCTTCATACGAAATGACGTAGTTTTAATTAACCGATACCCGCTAAATACGTTAAATGTTATGTTTTTAGGTAAATTTTATAATTATCAAATACTTTTTTTCATAAACTAAACCAGGAATTAAACGGGCTAGTATCTTAACGGTGTACAATTTCTGTACAATTATTGGACATAACTTTTAATTTGTATAATATGTAACATAATTATCTAATGTACGCAACTGTTAAGTATGTCGGAGGTAAAATATGAATCCAAATGACTGCTTAATACTACCAGAAAGAGAAGATATGGTGGCATCATCAATTGTGTTTAATGACCAGACTGTCATCGGCCACCCAGTGTGGTTTATGACACCCCGGGATGACACCATGTTGTTAGTTAAGTCTGGATAATATCTGATCAAAACGAGATAATCGGATTATGCAGAACAAACGGGCAATTCAACACTGGAATGCAAAGGATTACGCGATTTTAAGATTGATGCAAATAATCAAATGATAAATATTGCATTTAATTTAATTAAATGTTTTTTTAATGTGTCAACGTGTTCATTTTCCTAGACAAATACCTTAAAAAATGCACGTTTTTCAAATATTTTTCTGTTATAACACTAGCTTAACATCTCATCTAGCAGAAAAACTTTATTTCATACAATTTGCATGACAAACAAAAAAATTTTACAAAAAGAAAGAAATTCATCCGTTGAATAATCGGCGCTCTGTTATATATGTTACCGGTTGTTAGGCAGTAGTGTAATGGCGGATGCGGAGAGTATTCAGGGGAGATAATTGGGTAATTACTAAATTATGGAACGGTCTATATGGAGTCACTGTTATCAGAACAGCAGGACTGGTATTGGCCTGGAGTGGCAGATCAGATAAGAAGTCTATCAGGGAAAGGGTTAAGTCACATGTGATCAGGGGATTAAAATTGCAAAAATAAACAACCAAAAACAACAAGCAAACAAACTAGTTTTGATTTAAATTTATAATTTATATAGCAACGAGATTACCATAACTGCAATATTCAACACTTACATGATTATAAAATATCTTTCAGGACCTGATCAAATGAGATCATGCACGAGACGCACCGCGCAAAGGCCATGACAGTATAATAGTTGCAAAGAAGTTTGACCGACTGGTGGCAGACGTTGAGAGAAAGATGAGAGCTGCACTCCGCCGCCTCAAAGAAATGACAGGCCTTGATTGATTCTCATCTTTTTTATGTATATAGATGTTCCTGTGTATAAACTGTCCATGTTATTTATTAGTATGCTATTATGTTTTGTTTATTTATAATCTAATTATGTTAATATTTATTTCATCAAATTGTCATTGATATTTAATTACTCTGTATGTTAAAAAATGTTGGTGTACATTAAAGTATAAAATTGAATTATCTTGTAATTATTTAAATACCCAAATATATGTTTATATAATTATTGGTTTTTATTGCATATCTGAATTTAAAAAAACTTTTAACAGCATATAATTGAATCAACTGTTAAGGCAAAAGATGCACCTTTAACGCACATGTGTGCTTTTTGTGAGTGCGTTATTTACTGCCATTCATGTGCGTAAATTGTGCGTTTAATGTGGGTTATAACTGTGCTTAAGGTGAGTTAAATGTGCGTTTTTTTTAATAAAAAAGCTCACATTTAACTCGCTGAACAGCGCAGTTTTAACCCACTTAAAAGCGCACATTTTACACACATGTATTTTACACACATCATAAATGACAGTCAAAAACACATAAAAAGCGCACGTTTAACGCACATAAAGCACACATTTATCCACAAAAAGCGCACATTTTCTTGTTTGTTTGTTTTTGTTAAAAACTCACTCGGTAAGAAAAAGCGCACATAAAACGCAGTGCCAATACCGCCACGTTTAACACACCCAAAACGTACTTAAAACGTACATTTCACACACTTTTTTGAGAAGGGTATAGAGTGTTTACAAGGTTTCTCTATAGCCAAATAAGGAAAACTCCCCCCCCCCCCTCCCGGCAGCAATATTATTCAACTGACGGGAACCATTTTTTAACTCAACTCTCATATCAAGGAAACAAATGTTCTGACCAAATTTCATGAAAATTGGGCCAAAAATGTGAATTCTAGAGTGTTCACATGTTTTCACTATATACATATAGAGAAAAATGCCCCACCCACTGGCGGCCATGTTTTTTCACCGATCTAGACCATTTTTGAACTCGTCCGAGATATCAATAAAACCAATGCTTTGACCAACTTTCATCATGATTGGGCAATAATTGTGACTTCTATAGTGTTTACAAGGTTTCTCTATAGCCAAATAAGGAAAACTGCCCCGCCCACTGGCGGCCATGTTTTTCAACGGACCGGAACCACTTTTGAACTCAACCAACATATCATTAAGACAAAGTTACATGAAGATTGGGCATGAAATGTTACTTCTACAGTGTTTACAAGTTTTTTCTTTTTTTTGACCTAGTGACCTAGTTTTTGACCCGGCACGACCTAGTTTCGAACGTGACCGAGATTTCATTGGAACAAAGCTTCTGACCACGTTTAATGAAGATCGGACAATAAATGTGGCCTCTAGAGTATTAACGGACAAATGTGGACGGACGACAGACGGACAGACGGACGGACAGACGACGGACAAAGAAGGGTCACAAAAGCTCACCTGAGCAATCAGGTGAGCTAAACACGCAACAAGTAATGGCCCAGTGCTCATCTTGCTGATAAGTCATGTCTTGGGTAAGCATGCGCAGGTTTTTTTTTGGCCCGATTATATAGCCGAAATTCGGCTATGTTCCCAATCCCAAAAAGTATACTTTTTTCCCAAAATGTGGCAAAAAATTCCCAATTTAAAAAAAAAATAATAAATAAAATAAAATTTTTTTTTTTTTTTTTTTTTAGAAAGAAGTCTAATGTGTATTTTATCTCAATTTCAATTCAATTACATCTAACAAAGTATTATATGATTTTTTTCTTTTAATTTGAATGATTATAAAGAGTTATATCAAATTTAGTATTTCCCTAATCAGTGGACTTTTCATGTGGAAAAAAAGGCTAATGAATTTATTTTTCCAATTTCATGAAAATGCCGATAAAATTCCCAATTCCAAAGCCATGGGCTATCTTCCCAAAAAGTGGAAAAAAAACCTGATGCGGCCTTTTGATTGTTGTATGATTTCATGTAAATGGGGGCTGACATCCATATAGGTACGTTGCATACATTATATTAGGCCGTCACCTTTGGACTTGTGATTTTACACATGTTACTGTCAGAATTTGCACATGTTACAGTCGACTGGCTTACTGTCTATTTGTATTTCGGCTTGTAGATAGCTACACGATTATTGCCGTGTATTTTGAGCAACTGGACAGTACCACGCACACAGCCTAATGTTGAGGTCACATATTTTTTAGCTCTCACGGGGCGGCCCCGACTGTGCGGCTCCCACTGTTATCGTGTATTTTATGAACATTGAACAACGTTGTTTGAATGTTTTCAGTAAACATAAATGCAATGAAAATGAAAATTAATGGAGTTGTGTACGTATTTTAGTACCAATGTCTTTGACCCGACTTGACCAAATTCAATCCCACGCTAGGTTTGCATGTATTCTAGCTACACATTTAATGTTACTGCAGCCTCTCAATGAAAACACAAGTCATTGAGTGGAAACCTCTTTTTTAATTTCATTGAAAAATATAGCATATTTTAGTTAAAATATATATCAGATGCTGGAAATTGGAGCTAGAATCAATGCAGCTCTCATTCAAAATGATTAACCACCTCAGGACATGAGGCCCTTGAGGCGTGGCCATGTTTGATCTCATGATATGAACAATCTTTGTAGAGGATTCACAAAATTAAAACCCTAAAGGTGTCATGGAAGAGTTTTAAAAGGTTCACTGCATACACTGTCAGTCTTATTTTAACACTAGTGACCTACACATGGAGAGTAATGGAACTTTTTGAACCACTTTGAAAGAGGGTCATATAGGAATCATTCCCCTGTGACAGAGCTCAACAATTTATTTTCTCAACAATAATTGTGAGCAATCTTATGCCGAATTGCAACTTTAAATCTTTCTTGCAAAGATTCCCTCTCCAAAATAGTAGTTTAACACAGCGAAAAGTCTATGATACATGATTCCAGCAAATAATGTTAAACAGTAAAACCCATGATCACCGTAGATCTCTTGATACATACATTTTCTGACATGAAGAGCAAAATAAGGCCAACACTTTCACCATTTATCTGAAGATTCATGTGAGCTTAAAGTTATGATATTTTCATGCATGAATCATGTTGTTTAAATGCATTATATGTTCAATATTTATAACATAAGATTTAAAAGTGTCCCATACCTGTGAATTGTTTCAACACACTCAGAGCAGCACAACTGACTGTGATCAGTGCAAAACTGTGTCAGTGTTTTATCCTTATGCACTTCACACTTCCTTAGTAAATCCTCCACCTCCTTTGAAACAGGCCATTTCTTTATATCTCCCCTACCCAAAGTAGTGTGTTCTTTAGTAAGACTATTATGAAGGTGAGCACATCTTTTGCAGTAAAACTTCTGACACGCCTCACAATAAATGTCTGCTGATTCCTGAAGATTCTGTTCTTCACAAGATGTGCAACGAAAGTCTTCAACCATACGCAAACGTTTTGCAACAGCAGACAAAGAACCTGTCGCCATTTTGTTATTATGTTTATAAAGTAATAACTTTTTTGTTAAAATAGTTTAAGTGTATTTATGGTAAAATATGCAACAAAGCACAGGAATAAAGCTAGTTCCAAACATGTATCAGCTCAATAAGTTAACATTATATATATCACTGAAACACAGATACATTCAAACACAAGATGTGCAACAAAAGTTTTCAACCATAGGCCAACGTTTTACAACATTATACACTGAACCTTTAGCCAATTGTCATACTCTGTGTCTTTTTGTTTTAAGTAGTTAAAGTATATTTTTGTTAAATAGTCCATAAAATACAGACATAAGAGCTAGTTTGTAGAGTAAAGAACACAATAAATTCCAACACAAATCAAGTTCAAGCCCAATAGCATCGAGCTTAACTGTCTCTAAACAAATTAACAATGTAAAATACCATGTGAACTTCATGGTTTAAGTAAACCAAATCGTCACACACTACGTCAAGCAGGTAGTTTTTAAGGCTGTGAAGAAATCAATAGAATTATCTTAAAGCTCTCGAAGTTTAACCGTTTATTTACTTATGTTTATATATTCAGTGTTCAGGTATTTACTCCAATTTAGGAAAGCTATATATTATGGCTTAATTAGATCATTATTGTAAAACTAATGATTTCCTATTTATAAACTAAAATATAATTCTAATTACATGCAATATAATGTTCTCATAAATTAATTTTGCATTTTTGTATTAAAGAATATTTGGACATTTATAAGAATGTTATGTTGAGATAGTGATTTAGTAATTAAGCTTGATTTACTAATAAATTGTCTGGTAAAGCCATCATCTTACACTAACATTGTATTATGTGAAGTTGCAATAGGACATCAATTTTGAAATGGCTTTGTTCAGTGAAATAATCTGGTAAACAACACACACTAATTTAAATGCATGCATGGACAGAGTTTTCAATCTGGTAAACAACACACACTATTTTAAATGCATGCATGGACAGTTTTCAATCTGGTAAACAACACACACTAATTTAAATGCATGCATGGACAGAGTTTTCACAACACACACTAATTTAAATGCATGCATGGACAGAGTTTTCAATCTGGTAAACAACACACACTAATTTAAATGCATGCATGGACAGAGTTTTCAATCTGGTAAACAACACACACTAATTTAAATGCATGCATGGACAGAGTTTTCAATCTGGTAAACAACACACACTAATATAAATGCATGCATGTACAGAGTTTTCAATTGAAATCTGAATCTTTTCATTTAGGGAAAAATTAAAATAATCATGAATACTCTTCAAAAGCCATTATACCTCACCTACACTAGGCCTTAAATGTATGTAAGTGACACCAATTTTGTATTACAATTTTTGATGGGTAAACAGTATATAAAAAGGCAAACAAATCAGGACCTTGACACAGGATTGTTTGCACCAAAACTGACCATTAGAGTTAATCTTTCATATTAGTGCAACTTAGCCAGTTAAATAAGTTTCTAGTTGATACAGATGTATGCACTTCTTTTAAATAATTGTTATAGTAAATAAGTTGATAACTTTATAGTATTATAGTTATCAATGATACGATGATCGAATAAAATCAATAAATTGTTGTTGGATGAGAAGGTCAGTAATAATCAATTCTCTATCTGGAAAATCGATGTCGCTGATTTACTAGATCATTGAAAAGACTGAAATTTAGATGACTCAGTTGGCAGTCAGTAGATAGCATCTGTGCACACTTATTACACAGTTTAAAACAGTTCCCTTTGTTTACATTGTTTTACATATCACCCATTTATTGTGATATAAATCTCATTTGTCAGTATAAAAAGTCATATAAAATACCTGTTGTTGCAATACATTTCACTTCAAATTTATTGTGACAGTGACCTTGACCTTGTGACCCACATTTCAATAGGAGTACTCTTCTTTCCAAGGGCAATGGGTATGGGAAGTATGAAGCAAATTGGTGAATGGGTTGACAAGTTATTGACCGAAAAGGATTTCACATTTTGTGTGGCAATGATCTTGATCTTTGACCTAGTGAACCCAATTTCAATAAGGGTCATCTATGTCCAACGCCAATGTACATGGGAAGTATCAAGCCAATTTGTCAATCTGTTCACAAGTTATTGATTGGCAACAAACTGTTCTATCGACAGACAGACCTACCGACCGACCATCATCCAGCAAAACAATTAATATACCCCTTCTTCTTCGAAGCGGTGCATGAAAACAATCCTTGGATGCAGTACGCAACAGTTGTGTCAAGATAATTGTCAATCTTTCTTGTAATATACAAATTGTTAATTATCAATATACCGGGTATTGGGAATTGCACTGAAATATGGGCATATGTGTATTGTTCTGAGATAAAACGTGTTGCTGTATTGCATGAAAACCTAGGCTGTGATTGCTACCATTAAAATCAAGATCAACCTGAAAGTGACTTCTAAATATATAAACTGTATTCAACTCAATAACTTGAGTGAGAATATGTTTTTATGGCGTTGCAATGTATATTGTTTGTTTAAACTGTACACATGGGTATTCATTTTGTTAAGAAATGTGAACCAGTAATATGCTATTGAGTTTTCTTCGTTGCAATATCTCTGAGTTTTCTGCATAATATAATAGAATGCATCTATTATATCTTCATATCAGCGATGAATATGCATTTATGTTCTAAAATGTGATACTTGTTTAACATGACATAACTTGTAATTGATACAATTCCCTCGTAGCAATGTTACATTATACCTTATTATGTATGAACAGTACTTAAAATTATTATTTATCCCCTACATTTAATATAGACGCAAATCACAATATGTAAGTTGTCTGAAGGTGTCGCAAACTGCTCTATGATAGCAAGGTTTAAATCTACACTTGCAATGTGGTGACAATCAGCTGTGTACATACGTTACGCAGCATGTTAGCATACTATATACTGAACATACATCAATAGCCCATGAGTGCATACTACAACGTGTATACATTATACATGGAGCAACTATTTGATGTATGAACACCAACAAACAAGGACTAAAAACATTAATTGAAAAATGTGTTCATTCAATGTATTTGAATCATTGTGTGTTGTAAACCAGATTATTCCAAGATTGATGTCTTATTCCAACTTTACTGGTTTACATGCCTTTTTACCCGAATTTTATAACGCAAATGTAATGACTGTGACATCAGGTTGTAAAACAAATGTAATATGTCACTAGCAGGACCTCAGGTCACTCACTAGATTATTAAGTAAATACGAATGGACTAACGGTTTCATGAAAATAACTAAATTGAACTGCATTTAATATCTTATTGTACACTTTGTTTTAAACAGGTTGCTGCGACTTCAATGTTGTTTTGACATCAACCAAACTACACTGCAGACCAGCTATAACATGATTGTTCTTGATCTTTTAAGAATTTCTGACTTTTTCCAAAACCAAACTGTTTGTATAAAGGGTAAGTTATTTAAGATATCAAGGGTAAGTTATTTAAGATATCAGTTGACTAAGTAATTTTTCAATTTGGAAAATATCCAACAATACATATACACTTTGATTTTCAGCAGATACTATTTCTCTGTATTTACTTACAGTGACCTTGAACATCGACATTGGCGCAATGCGCCTTATACAAAAGCAAAAACAGATTGGAGTTTGGTAAAAATTGATGGAAACAAATGGGATCCATGGACCATTTGTAATATATTTGGTATTGTAAATAATAATAAATCAGTACATAGTACATCTGATAATTACAAAACTGATAAAATCAAAATACCATTTGCAAACATGTACATCCAAAATTGTTTGGAAGCTTTAAAAAAAGTAACTAGCATTGAGTAGAGTCTAAACCAAGCTAACGAGTTTTATCGTATCTGTGGTATCAATCACACATTGTCAATAACAGAGAATTAAGCTTCACATTGATGTGCACCTTACACAATAGTTAATGTGAACACATATTTATGGGTGTTATATATGCCTTATTACCTGAACAACTTAACGGAAGTTATTGTATCTTGATAGCAATTTAACAAACACTTAAACAGGAGTTTTTATTTTGCCTATTGCAAAGCTTCACATGATAGAGATCTTAAGACGTGATCCAACCAATTCATTGTTCCTCTCTTGAAATCCACACCAAACATCATCAAAGTCTGCCTCTATATGTATCTTTATAACAACGTTTTAAAAATCTTATCTTAAGAATCAGGAAGTTTATAAACATTTCTTCCATTCACATTTGTTGATACTGAAATGGCCAAACACTAAAATGATATTATCTGAGTGGATAAGCTTGTATGTATTGAGTCCTTGACCAATTTAATCCTTACAAAATAGAGATTGTACACAATATACATATTGCGATTTCATGAACTTTAAGTTTTACTATCAACGTGTAGCCAATATGGTATATTATAGACCCTTTTAGTTATTCACATTAACTACTGTTAGAGTTGTGTTCCTAATAGCCGGTTATGACGTCATTCGGTGATGAAAATCAACCAGAAAGAAAATTATCAGTATCACTGAAAACAAATCAATGTCTCCTGAACTATATATGTGTAAATGGCACACATATTTATCTTTGTTTGTTAAATTGACGCATATTAAAGCTACCAATATCCGTATATTTCATTTAAGTATGATGAAGTGTTAAATATACATTAGACATTCTGTTCAATGGCCTTTGGTGTCCAGCCTAATTTCATGTAAGTACATGTATTACTATACTTTGGACTTAATTGCAAACACTTCATAAAAATGTCAAATATTAAAAAGCGTATTGTGAGTTATTTTCTGACAGTTTATTATGCTCATGGTATTGATCATTGGCAAAATATGATTTGTTGGCTTTTTTCACAACTTTGGGAACATGACCTTTGCCATTAAAAATAAGAAACAAGAGGGCCATGATGGCCCTGTATTGCTCAACTGCTGAAAAAAGGCTGAAACAAATATTCTCGGCATGTGCAAATACTTAAATATAGGCCCTATTCAAGCACATGTACACTTTTGTGACCCCCTGGGCTTGGTCAAATTTAACCCCAGGGGCATAATTTGAGCAAACTTTGTAGAGGACTTCTATATCTCACTACATGTACATACAAAATATGGTAGCCATAGGTCATAGAGTTAAGGACAAGAATATTTTAAAAGTTTTCACAAAATAAGCAAGATATAAGTGTATATAATGTTCAATTTTGTGACCTGCGGGTCAGGGTCAAATTTGACCCAAAGGGCATTATTTGAACAAACTTGGTAGAGGACTATAAGATGTTACTGCATACCAAATTTGGAAGCCATAGTCTGAATGGTTTTCGACAGGAAGATTTTTAAAGATTTCACAAAATAGGCGTTTATTCAATTTTGTGATCCCCAGGGCAGGGTAAAAAATGACCCACAGGCATTATTTGAACAAATTTGGTAGAGGTTTATTAGATGTCACTACATATCAAATTTGGTAGCCCTAGGCCAAATGGTTATGGACAAGTAGATTTTTTAAGTTTTCACAAAATAGGCCCCATATAAGTGTATGTTCAGTTTTGTGACCCCCCGGGCAGGGTCAAATTTGACCAAAGGGGCATAATTTGAACAAACTTGGAAGAAAACTATTAGATGTCACTACATACCTAATTTGGTAGCCCTATGCCTTATGGTTAAGGACAAGAGGCAAGAGGATTTTTAAAGTTTTCAAAAAATAGGCACTATATAAGCATATAATCAAATTTGTGGCCCCCATGGCAGGGTCAAATTTGACTCCTGGGGCATAATTTGAACAAGCTAAGTGGAGGACTATACAATGTTACTATATACCAAATTGTGTAGCCCTACGCCTAATGGTTATGGACAATATTTTCTTTTTAAGTTTTCACAAAATAGGCATTATATAAGCATATGTTCAATTTTGTGACCCCCGGGGCAGGTTCAAATTTGACCCCAGGGTTAAATTTGAACAAATTTGGTAGAGGACTATAAGATGTCACTACCGTAGGTTTCCACGTATAGCGCGCAGTTTTTTACCTCCAAAAATCAAATTAAAAAGTTGATGCGCGTTTTACATTGATACAACGCTATCCCGGCTGCTAAATTGGTAGAAATATGTTGTGTAATTGTAAATAATCAAAATGGCCGCCATGTTTTTTTTCCAGAAAACCACCACCCTATAATCTTACTGACTGAGGGGCCATTGTCGAAACAACCATAAGTCGCTACTGGTAGGTATGAACGCTGTAGAAGAAGTTTTGTCAAAATAAATTTGTTTGAATAAACTTGCCGACATTTCTTTGTTTGTGTTTTAACACTTCCTTTTCGATGAATTCCGATGGGGATTGTTGTCGAGAGCAGGCAAAGGTAGGTGCGAACGAGGTCTTTTTACGGGTAACGGTAGGTGTGAAAGGGGATCATTTAGCACTTCGTAATTGGCAGATGATATTGAGTAATATGTGCCACGACTTGTGACAATATGCAATTGCATTTTGTGTGTATAAATATTCAACGTTCAACTGTGGTGTTTCAAACTATCGTTAGCAATCGCCTGAACTACAACACAGAGAGATATTGACATCGTCCTTCGCCCGCATACCTCAACAATTGTATCCCTGTCTTCTATGCGTAATTCAAATTTACCGGTAATGCCCACGCTTTCCCCGAGGAAAAATCACACGATGTACACTAATTCTTATTTTCTCACGTTTTTCACGAAATGCACGTGGACTGTTAATCTTTTGCAAGAAAATTATAAAATTGTCAGAAAAGTATAGTGCTATGCAACCCCTGCTCCTAATCATAATGACGCTTCCTATTTTGAATGCTTAATTAAGCTTTCCAATGCCCCGGATTATTGGACTGTGTAATAGTAAAATGGCGGCCATTTTCGGTCCGATTTGGTGGTTTTATTGTCTTGAAATATTTTTTTCTCCATTTTTGCATTTAAAAAACAGCCTGCGCGCTATACACGGGTGCGCGCTATACGTGGAAACCTACGGTACATACCAAATTTTATAGTCCCAGGCCGGATGGTTATTGACAAGAGATTTTTTAAGTTTTCACAAAAAAGGCTTTATATAAGCATATGTTCAATTTTGTGACCCCCGGGGCAGGTTCAAATTTGACCCAAGGGTTTAATTTGAACAAATTTGGTAGAGGACTATAAGATGTCACTACATACCAAATTTGATAGCCCCAGGCCGGATGGTTATTGACAAGAGATTTTTTAAGTTTTCACATAAAAGGCCTAATATAAGCATATGTTCAATTTTGTGATCCCCCGGGGCAGGGTCAAATTTGACCCGAGGGGCATAATTTGAACAAAATTGGCAGAGAACTGTAAGATTTCACTACATACCAAATTTGGTAGCCCTATGCCATACGTTTATGGACAGAAAGATTTTTAAAATTTTCACAAAATAGACTCCATATAAGCATATGATCAATTTTGTGACCCCCAGGGCAGGGTCAAATTTGACCCCAAGGACATAATTTGAACAAACTTGGTAGAGGACTATAAGATGTCACGACATACCAAATTTGGTACCCCTAGACCCAATGGTTATGGAAAAAAAGATTTTAAAAGTTTTCACAAAATAAGCCCTTTATAAGCATATTTTCAATTTTATGACCCAGGAGCAGTTTCAAATTTGACCCCAGGGGCATAATTTGAACAAACTAAGAAGAGAACATGTCACTACATACCAAATTTGGTAGCCCTATGCCATACGGTTATGGACAGAAAGATTTTTAAAGTTTTCCCACAATAGGCCTTATATAAGCATATGTTCAATTTTGTGACCCTCGGGGCAGGGTCAAAATTGACCCCAGGGGCATTATTTGAACAAACTTGGTAGAGGACTATAAGATGTGACTACATACCAAATTTGGTAGCCCTAGGCCCAATGTTTATGGGCAAGAAGATTTTTAAAGTTTCCAAAAATAAGACCTTTATAAGCATATATTCAATATTGTGATCCCCCGGGCAGATTCAAATTTGACCCCAGGGGAATAATTTGAACAAACTAAGAAGAGAACTATTACATGTCAATACACACAAAATTTGGTAACCCTATGCCATACAGTTATGGACAAAAAGATTTGTAATGTTTTCGCAAAATAGGCCGTATATAAGCATATGTTCAATTTTGTTACCCTCGGGGCAGTTTCAAACTTGACCCCAGGGGCATAATTTGAAAAAACTTGGTAGAAGACTATAAGATGTCACTACATACCAAATTTGGTAGCCCTAGGCCTAATGGTTATGGATAATAAGATTTGTAATTTTTTCACAAAATAGACCTTATATAAGCATATGTTCAATTTTGTGACCCCCAGGGCAGGGTCAAATTTAACCCCAGGGGCATAATTTGAAGAAATTTGGTAGAGGACTATTAGATGTCTATACATACCAAATTTATGAGCCCTAGGCCCAATGGTTATGGACGAGAAAATTTTGAAAGTTTTTACAAAATAGGCCTTATATAAGCATATGTTCAGTTTTGTGACCCCCGGGGAAGGGTCAAATTTAACCCCAGGGGCATAATTTGAAGAAATTTGGTAAAGGACTGTTAGATGTCTATACATACCAAATTTGATAGCCCTAGGCCCAATGGTTATGGAAGAAAAGATTTTGAAAGTTTTCACAAAATAGGCCTTACATGTGTATAAGCATATGTTCAATTTTGTGACCCCCGGGGCAGGAACAAATTTGAACCCAGGGGCATAATTTGAATAAATTTGGTAAAGGACTATTAGATGTCTCTACATACCAAATTTGACAGCCCTAGGCCCAATGGTTATGGACAAGAAGCTTTTGAAAGTTTTCACAAAATAGGCCTTATATAAGCAAATTTTCATTTTTGTGACCCCCGGGGCAGAGTCCAATTTGACCCCAGGGGCATAATTTGAACAAATTTGAAAGAGTTTTACCCCAGGAACATTCCTGAGAAATTTCATTAGAATTGGACCAGTAGTTTTGAAGAAGAAGATGTTTTAAGGAAAAGATAACGCACGACACACGCACGCATGCACACACGCACGCACGCACAACGGACACATGACCATGGCATAAGCCCCGCTGGCCTCTGGCCAGTGGAGCTAATAAAATGTCAATTTACCCCAATTTGAGAAAATATTATCAGTTAAAATTCATGAATGTTCTTGGTAATACTATTTATTAGAACAATATGAAGGAAAGCCAATCAGGAGAAACGGCCATTTAACTTACAAGTCCTTGTTACGCTGAAAACTCATTACTTAAACACTATTAAAACTAATACTATTCATCTGGGATTCTCTGACTCAGGAGTGGTAAAAAAAAAAAAGGTTTTACTATTGGGAATATACCAAATAATTGCTCTTAAATCCGCTGAAACAAGAGCTGTCACCATAGGATGACATATGCCCCCTATAAACGCATTGATAGCAGTTATGAGCATGTTTCGAAACCAAAACGCAGATTTCGAAACCTAAACGCGGACCCTAAGTTTAATGTTAAAGTCACAGGGGTCAAATATGACTTTTAAGACAGTGGTGTGGTTCCTGTGCACAACAATCTTGTCAAGGTTTCACAAGATTGTTATTCAAGATATACTTAAATAGTGGTCGATTCCTATTAATTTGACTTCTTATTATGACATTGACCTAATTGCAAATAGCCATTTACTTTTTATGTGCACCATAAACCCTGTCATACTTGCACTATTCATTAAAGGAATGTTATACAAATGACTAGACATGCACCTCATTTGATATTTTACAAAATTATGTTTAAGTTTACGGGGAGGTTATTCATGTTAGTGTTAAAGACAAAGCATTTTTTGAGAGAATAAGCTCAACTTATCAAACAGCTTTTTTCAAAAAATATATTCATAAGATATGATTCTTCAAGTCCGCACTAACTGAGTCCGGGTTTTGACCAAGAGTTTGTTTTTGTGGAAGTGTATCATTAACCTAATAAACTCAAATGCTAGTTCTTCTGTGATCTTCTGTTATCTCTTATTCAAATCAGACATTACAAACATTATGGCAAGTCATTCAGTAAACACCCATTCAGAGTATTTTGTTTCTTCAAAACTTATTAACATAATACAAATGCAGGGAAGTTATGTAGCGTTAATTGTGGTTTAACAAACACTTAACCAGAAAGATTTATTTCAAAGCTTTACATGATAGACATCTAAACGCGCAATCGGAATATTTCAAAATAAGATAGCAAACCACATGAAACAATACCTGCCTATTCATGAATCCACATGACAAACCATGCAAACATTTTATCTGAAGCATCAGGAAGTTAATATAAATTCCTTTTGTTGAATGTTTGGGGACCAAACACACTCAGATGTTCGCTTACTGATGCGAAAGACTTTGAATAATCAGAACATGGTGTTAAAGCAATTAAATTGATGAGAACCCTAACAGTGCACCTTGATGAAGTGAAGATACGTGAACATATTGCATACTGCCCTAATAGCCGTACTAATTCAAACCCTAACAGTGCACCTTGATGAAGTGAAGATACAGTGAACATATTGCATACTGCCCTAATAGCCGTACTAATTCAAACCCTAACAGTGCACCTTGATGAAGTGAAGATACAGTGAACATATTGCATACTGCCCTAATAGCCGTACTAATTCAAACCCTAACAGTGCACCTTGATGAAGTGAAGATACAGTGAACATATTGCATACTGCCCTAATAGCCGTACTAATTCAAACCCTAACAGTGCACCTTGATGAAGTGAAGATACAGTGAACATATTGCATACTGCCCTAATAGCCGTACTAATTCAAACCCTAACAGTGCACCTTGATGAAGTGAAGATACAGTGAACATATTGCATACTGCCCTAATAGCCGTACTAATTCAAACCCTAACAGTGCACCTTGATGAAGTGAAGATACGGTGAACATATTGCATACTGCCCTTAGATGTACTAATTCAAAGCTCTTGATCAGGATTGAAGAAACACATACTGTTTAAATAGGAGATACAGTGAACATATTGCATACTGCCCTTAACTGTACTAATTCAAAGCTCTTGATCAGGATTGAAGAAACACATACTGTTTAAATAGGAGATACAGTGAACATATTGCATACTGCCCTTAGCTGTACTAATTCAAAGCTCTTGATCAGAATTTAGGAATATATACTGTTTAAATAGGAGATACAGTGAACATATTGCATACTGCCCTTAGCCGTACTAATTCAAAGCTCTTGATCAGGATTGAGGAAACGCATACTGTTTAAATAGGAGTTAGCAAATAAATTTAAAGAAGCATTGTTAATAATTAAGCCAAAAAAACCCCAGATTACCTGATCACTACCATTGTTTCAATAAACCGATGCATGAATTTAGAATAATTAGCTTTTAATTATGTTTCATACTATTCTGTTCAATATTTTGTTAAAAACTTCTTTGTTTAATGTTGTTGAAACTAAAATACTACATGTACTATTACGCAGTACACCCCACACTTTAAATACATGTCGCCTCTTCATGCACTATACAAATACACATAACAACATTGAACCCTTTAAAATGGGCATTACTAGTTGTCAACTGATATAATTTCAAGAAGTTCTTTCCAATTTACATGCTTTTAGCAGCCCTTTTTCTGTCCCATGACAGGGGTTTTTCAGCATTGTCTGCGCCTCCGGACAACGGAGGCACTCCCAAAGCAAACGGACCCGATCCCAAACCGAAATTATTAAAAAAAATCCCAATTTCAAAAAAAAAAAAAAAAAAAATTTTTTTTTTTTTTTTTTTTTTTTTTTTAAGAATGAAGTGTCTTATAACTTGTGTGACTAACCAGTGTTTGTTTTGGTCAAAAATATTTGCTGTAAGGTTTTGACTGTTAAGTTCTTATCACAGAGTGTAACTGTAACTGAAAAACAAAACTGCAGTAATTGAATTAACGTTGAACATGCCCAATATTGCATCTGTTTACATAAAGAAGACAAAATAACCAAATAAAAACACATTTATTTGTTAAACCACTGAATTATTTAAGCATGATTAATTCACAATTTTTTCCCAAATGAGCTGTTTCATCGAAGCAAAAATTCCCAAAATGACCAATTTTGTCGATAAAAAATTCCTAATTTGGTCAGACTCCTTTTCCCAAAATAGGCAGAAAAACCCCTGCATGAAATTGAAAAGCTGTAAATTTGCTTCAGTATTTGAGTTTTTCTTGATTTAGCAGACACAATAGACTGCTAGGAAACCAATTTGTTTTCTTTTTCATAACAAATTACCAATAAAACAAGTGCTGTGTTTGTCAGAAACACAATGACCCCTATTGTGCCACTTTGAAATAAAATTTCAATATATAATTTGGCAGGTGTGTAAATTATCTCCCTTTTAAAGTTTATTACTTCACTTGGATTGTATTTGTTTCTTTTGACCTTGAAGGATGACCTTGACCTTTTACCACTCAAAATGTGCAGCTCCATGAGATACACATGCATGCCAAATATCAAGTTGCTATCTTCAATATTGAACAAGTTATGACCAAACTTTGACGAAGGTAAAAGTTTAAGGAAAGAAACATACAATGATATTTCACCTTTGACCGTGAAGGATGAACTTGACCTTAACTTTTCAACTTTCAAAATGTGCAGCTAAATGAGATACACATGCATGCCAAATATGAAGTTACTATCTTCAATATTGCAAGAGTTATCAAACTTTAGCCAAGGTTGAAGTTTTGGGACATAATGACAGACAGGCAAAAAGAGGGAGCATAAAAACTACTTATGGATTGTGGACCAGACTGAATACATGTACAGCTGGTAACAGTTGCTGCCCCTGTAGAGTGGCAGGTGAAGATCCACTTAGTTATTAGAAATGTGTTACATAGAATTGCAAATTGTTTTGCGTAATTCATACACTGAACAAGGGTCATGTAAGTGTCTATGAATGTCCCAAAGTAATGTTAGACCCAAACGTTTGGTATTGATCTTCAAAGAAGTTGAACACATACATGCATTTGTTGGAGAACAAAAAATTAACAATCATCAATAACTTTTAAATATTGAAGGTAATTTTATTTAAACTTTGCACTGCATTTCCTTAATATTATATGACTTAATGTAATATTCCCTTCCTAAAAACTAACAAAAAAATAAAGACCATAGCTCTTAATCACTGCTTATTCTTCTTGGCAATGCCCAGGGATTAGTTTGATTAAAATCAAATTTATGTGAATAGTGACCCTGCGTTTATCCGAACCTCGATGGTCCAGAAATCTCGAGATCCGGACGACAGTCAAGGGGAACGGATTTTTTATATAGTATTTTGCCCCGTTAAGTCCGGAATCTCGCATTCCGGCTCCGGGCGTAGATTTTGCGACACCGATCTGTGTATTTAGCTGTGATTATGGCTTGTTAATAGGGATGCTTCCCAATATGGAAGCTTAATCGCCCACCCGCCGTATAAACAAAAGCACAATCACCGAGGCGTGAAGTATTGTCGTTTTAGCCTTAATCGTCAACCCGTCGTTTTAACAAAAGCGCTATCACAGAGGCGTGAAATATTACCGGTATTGTTTTTAGGCGTGATAGTTAATAGGCGTGACTCAACATGATTGAAGTACGACTTTAAACTTAAATTCATGTCGACATAACACAATGCATCTTAAATGACACACTTAGTTAGATGTTTCATTTTCTTTAATGTCTTTAATGAGCTGAACACGCGACCAATAAAGATGCTGATTACAATTGGACTGTCATCACAAAATTCTTCATCACTTAAAATGTTCAGAAAATTTAACAGTTTGCTTTCACAGTTTTGCATGTTTACCAATACAAAAAGATAATGTTTTGCGTTGAAAAATTATTCCAACTTACTCTGTCATACTACGCACGCCATTCGCTATTTCGCTCAAGCTACAAATCAAGAAACTTCATGTCAACGCCTGCAAGCAAGCGTTGTCGGGTAGAAGTCCCTGCCAACAAAATATCAATTCAATACTATGCTACATGTATCAAAGCTTAACTGTGCGATTGTAACATTCAAAAAGCTTTATGTCATGTGTGAACATGTACTAAAATTTGGTTATGCGTTTTTGTATTAACATTGTTTAACAACATTTGATTTTTTAAACTAAATAAATGTCTGCGTAACACGACAATACCATTTTTTATGCGAAATAAGTATGTAAATGTTCATAAACATAAGTTTATGTCATAAGGTAAACATTTCACTCTTGAAACGGCACTGGTTCGATAATCCTGAAGATTCGTTAATCCTGAAATTTCTGCCAGAGCGGACGTGTCTGGATAAACGCGGGGTCACTGTAATACTATAAGAGTCAAATTGCTTTGCAAACAGAACTTAAGGCATGTCAAAGTTTAAATCTTATTAAACAGAGCTCCAGATAAAAATTTGTGAAATTAGTAACGGTACTGCCACTGACAGAAAGAAAAGGAGTAACGCTGAAAATCAATTAGTACCTGTACTACCATATCCAAAATAGAGGTAGTACTGTACTACCCGTGTTCTTGGATATTGAAGGGTGTATAACTGATTTTACAGAAACATTTGCAGCAATTATAATAAATATATTTAGCTTCTTAAACAATTACTTTATAAGGTTTTCCATTCTGGATTATGATCATTAAAACTCATGACTATTTCTTTTATTTTCTTGACAAAAAATACCAGCCAACTAGTAAGCTAAGTGAATGAATACTAAGGTCACTGTCTCATCTCACAAGAATAATTGCTTAAGCAGTTAACTGTCAAATCATATAAGGTTTTCCAATCTTCCACAGTTTTTGTTTGGATCCATTTTCTGTTGTTTTTTTACGTTTTTAGCCACCAATGCAATCAAATCGTTTAATATCGGTGCGACAATGTCTTGTTCTGGGTTTACAGATTGAATGTCAGGATGGTTAAGACGACTGCATGTAGCCATTATATGACAAAAAAGTGTGTGTGTTTTAACCGCTTTTGTGTTTAGCCGGCCTTCCCAAGGGCGCAGACATATTGTTTTTTGATGGGTTTACGAGTAATCGGAAATCACACCACAGAATAGACAATGATACCAGAACCCAGTCTACAACTTTTCTGAAATTTAAATTAACGAAAAGCGCTGTTAGGTTAGAGACCGACAAATCACGCTGCGCTGACGCAGACGTATCGGTACCGCCGGGTTGTTTTTGTAAATGCGTAAAAGGAAAATTTAAGTCGTAATTGTACGTCCAGTTTATAAAAATAAATGCATAAACCTTCACGAAAAAGCCGTATTTACGGCTGTACGGCCCTTATCTGGAGCTCTGTTAAACCTTCAATACTGTTGAGTAAGGATCTACATAATCAAATTAGTGTTATGATGTGCTCTGGACAAGTAGATTTGGATTAGCGTACATCAAAGCGCCAAGGTTATACATTTTGATGTACCACCTCACGTCTTTTTTTTTAAATTATACTTTCATTTCTCGGCAGATTTTGACAAATTAGAAAGCCTATGTTACGTAGTTTTCAGATATATAAATATATATTATGTTTTTCTTCTGATTTGGGCAGCCTGGCGAGTAACAACTTTAACTTTTGCAAATATCACACCGTTTTAGAGTCTAGATTTACGGTTGACATGGTCTTACTTTATACCAATTTGTAGCGTTTATATTTGGAGTTCAGTTTTAAAAATTATATCTTTCTAAAGAGAATAGAATTCTGTTTACAACAGAAAAAAAAATGGTTTTAAAATTGAAATAAAGTAAGGAATGACTTTGTACGAAAGTATCGCACGGTCCTAACGCAGAGAACTGATGCTACAGTCTTGGCGATTATGCTTTTGTTAAGATACCGGCCATTTAATTTCCTTTGTTATGATTATTAGATTTTTTATGGAATATATTGAAATATTTTGTTCTCGAAACATATCAATAAAGCTTATTATTAATGAAGCTTAATAAATTAATGAATTCAGCTCTTGTTTATAACACAGACAGGGTGTAAATTTTGTTACGAGACAGCGTATAAATATAATATTTTTTTTGGAATTGGGAAAACAAAATTCAAATGGGAAACAGATATGATTGAGTCATAATATCCAAAATAAATGGGTGGTCGAAGTTATAGGAACTTATGAAACTATCAAATAGAAGGATTTATAAACTGAAATATGTGTGTGTTTTTTTTTTCAATATTTTATGCTCTAAATTTGAGGCGCCTTTTTTAAGCAATTATACAAAGAGTTCTTGGCCAAAATCAAGGTTAACTTACTTAAAAATTATTTACGTATTGGTATACAGTACAGCCAACGCAGAACAAACATAATCCTCGTTCACGCCAAGGCCAGAACGATAGTACTCGGTGGCTGCGTCGTGTGTTCACGCGGCGTATCGCCGAGACACGCGGCATTGTTCAGCACAACGACACCGAGTCTGTATTAACCTCGCGTACTTTCACGGCATAAATCCGCAGCATACGTACGCGCGGATTGAGTGCAAAGATATACATCTACATGTTCATTTGTGTAGCGTCGAAACCTACATGCTACTTTCATAGTTATTATTTTCACTTTTTAATAAGGGGATATGATTTTTATATGATGCTTTATTATACAGTCCAACCCCTCTTAAGCAGCCAGTCAAGGGAAACGGCCAAATTGGCTGCTTAAGAGGGGTGGCCTCTTAAGAGGGGGTTGGGTCAAAGGGAGTCTGGAGTTGATCGAGTGCATGGCCAACTGTTCAATTTTTGTATAAACAAAATGGTAAATATGTTTATATATACTAAACAATATATAGACTTAAAATAATTGTACTTCTTCCTTTCTAAAATCAGCTATAAAACAAAATTTTCATTCAAAACAAGGGCTGTTTGTAAAACATGCATGCCTCCCTATATGGGCTATAAGTTGTCGTAGCAGCCATTGTGTGAATACGTTTTTTGTCACTGTGAACAACGCTGGTGGTGGTGGTGGTGGTTGCATGTGGTGGTGGTCGTGGTGGTTTTGGTGGTGGTGGTGGTGGTGGTGATGGTGGTGGTGGTGGTGGTGGAACCTTAATTTCATTTTTGCCCAATGTTTATTGATACAATGCATTACAAAAATGCAGTTAGCCTTACATTTGGTAAAATTTAAATAAATTACAAGAGAGGCAAATGCTGTAACAAAAGAAAATGCATAAACGGTAGTTGTTTTCCTTGTTTGAACCATGCTAAATCCTTAAAATGCCTATTTCCAGTAACTGTGACCTTCACCTGTGACCTTGACCTTTGACCTAGTGACCTCAAAATCAATAGGGGTCATCTGCGAGTCATGATCAATGTACCTATGAAGTTTCATGATCCTAGGCCCAAGCGTTCTTGAGTTATCATCTGACAACCACCTGGTGGACGGACCGACAGACAGACCGACAGACAGACCGACCAACATGAGCAAAGCAATATACCCCCTCTTCTTTGAAGGGGGGCATAAAAATTGGGGGGTGGGGGTGGGTAGGAGGGGGGGGGGGTAGGGGGGAGTGAGAGGGGGGTATAATGTGGAGTGTGGTAATTTATTAGATGTTTAAAAAAAATGGGGGGGTGGGAGGTAGGGGGGAGTGAGAGGGAGGTAAAATGTGGGGTGGGGTTATTTATTAGATGTTTAAAAAAAATGGGGGGGGGGTAGGTGGGTGGGGGTGAGAGGGGGGTTTAATGTGGGGTGTGGTAATTTATTACACAATGTTTAAAAAAAAATGATCTCACACTGACATGAACAAATTTCCTCTATTAATAAAACATGAAATTTAAACTTATTGCATTTGTTTCCCCTGTATATAAGAAAGATATAATAGTGTATTACCTTCCCTGTCCTGCTTATATTTATATTAATCAACAAAATTAAATATTAACACAATATTTAATATACAAAATATACAAAAAATCTCATATTCTGATAATATTTTTACTGATCCACTGTATTTTACTAAAAGGATGATGTTTCATTGGACTGATAATTATAGATTTAGGATTACAGACCAGTTGCTTCAGTAATATTGTTCAGAGTGTGCCCTGTTGGCCGCGTATGCATTCTTGAGTTATCATTCAAAGACCATTTTACTATTTCAAGTCACCATGACCTTGACCTTTGACCTAGTGACCTCAAAATCAATAGGGGTCATCTGCGAGTCATGATCAATGTACCTATGAAGTTTCATGATCCTAGGCCCAAGCGTTCTTGAGTTATCATCTGACAACCACCTGGTGGACGGACCGACCGACATACCGACAGACAGACCGACATACCGACATGAGCAAAGCAATATACCCCCTCTTCTTCGAAGGGGGGCATAAAAATAATATTCATCTTTCTTATCATCATCAATATCATCATCATCATCATCAGGACAAGTCAACGAAAAAGAATCATTCTCATAATTTATTGTTTACACAATGCACGTTGTATGGTCCCAATGCACTTAAGATGGGAACAGTTGTAAATCAGTTATGCGTGAATAACTCCCGTGTCACTATCAATTGATAATTTAATTGGTTTATTGCAGTTTTATAGCTTTGTAATACTTACCGCATGAATTGGTTCCGACAGTGATCTCCTCCATGATAAAATCATGGTCATGCAGTTACTTAAGAGACTGACTATAGCAACCTGGTGTAATCCTCCTGGCAATCGTGCTTTTCATGCATAAATTATAAAAACATTTTTTCACCGCGTAAAGGGTTTTATCAAAATTAATATATTGAAATAATTGTCAATATAAAAACAAATATTAATGCTTTGTTTAATTCCCAAATGAGAATACCGTAATAATTTGTAATCCGAAACACACTCCTGATTGTTTTATGTTAATGAGACGTTTACAAATTCTTGCATCAAAAAAGTCCTCATATATTTCCTTTGTCCCGACAAAAGCGCGCAAAAATTATGCACCAATGTGCAATGTCATGTGAAAAGCGTGCGTGTATTGATTTTTTTATAAAAACTTTGTAGCACAAAGAACATGTAGATCAGTTGATTTCGGCTAAAAGTTTCGTTGTTCTTTTTAACTTTTAATTTGCCGATAATTGTCATAATGTGTGCTTGAAATAGTATGATTCAACAATTACAAATAACAAATTATAAATTTATAATCTCTTTTCCAGTAATAATAGGTGATATTTGCACATGGGGAAACAAAAAGATCAAAGGGTCATATATTGCTTTTAACCCGATAACCCGATAATCCGCCGCTAATAAATTGCAATTTGCAAACTGGCTTTCAAAATGTTTATCACACAACATGCTTCAGTACTACAGAGCCTAAACCGCAGACTGGAAGTATCGATTTTATCGCCGTTGCGTCTGTGTAATTTTGCCAATGTACATGACTTACTTACTCGCGCGAGACCACTTATATGGGGGAAATTTAACATTTGGGATGCAAAATAGCTGGCCGCTGGCCGGAGAAACGGGGTAACCGCTTAAGAGGGGTGCATTATATAGTGTTTATCGACGGTCGCGGCACACACCTGCCGCCTACAAGGGGCGACCGGCGATGAGGGGTGACCGGAAGTAGGGGTTGGACTGTACTATTTATATAATATCACGTCCTCAAATACATTCAACACGTAATGCACCTTAACAAATTATTGTTGACTTATTACATGTTGTATGCACAATTAGAAATGTTTCGTTAGAAGCTCAAATGAGCATTATTCAATTAAATTATTTGTAATCCGAAACACACTTCTAAATTTTAATGCTTACATTTACTTTTAAATTCTAGCGTGAAATAAACAGTGCTTTATCCTTTGTCTCAATAAAAAGCACGCGAAAATCACGCAGACATGTAAAACGTTTTCCGCAAATATTCTACCACTTTTCTTGTGTATACCAAAAAATAAATGCTTTTCAAGCAATAGCACATTGATTTCAATCAGGAACACTGTATATAACCGCAAAAACAAATATTCCAATCTTTTTGGTTTACAATTTTTGTTTTGTAAATAGCTTGAATCTACATGGAATTGAATGTTCTGTCCGATAAGTGTTTCGACTTTCTAGAGTGGGTGATTTTGGACTGTTTAATCCAACCAGAAAAGAGCTCTTAAACGGTATATAAAGAACCACTTTTTGTTTACTATCCAAATGTGACCTCACGAGTTGCCTCCCTTGTTGGTTCATGCTTCATTTGGAATTGGAAGTGACATTATTATAAGAGTGATGCCAGTCCAAGGGAGATCACTCAAAATTAAAAATTTACCAAACTGCTCTGTTTGTCCAGGAATTATAACCCCTGCGAAACGTTTAAGAACTGTTCTATAAAATTTATAGAATTAGGCCACTATTAAAATATTGTTGGTTTGCCCTTTACCGACCCTAAATTTTACAGGTGGGTAGGTTGGTAGGAAAATTATTTTATTTTATTTGAGAAATTATATTTTTAATACACTAATGGTCTATGAATATTTAAAACACTGTTATTAAAGCACTGTTGCAGTGTACGAAGCCCTATGTAGCTTAACATTATCTTGTTTGCTGTTTCTTGCATATATTAATCAGTGCCTTCCCCAGGAATTTGTTCAGGCGCCCCGGGGCCGACCGGGGATGGGTTCGGGAGGGGTGTCCCCTGCTGACGTTGATTTTTTTTTTAATTTAACATGTCAATTCACGTTCTGTGGTGCGTTATAACTCAAAGAAAAACAGCGTCAAAAGACGTCATTTGGTGCGCTATGACTCTTCAAAAAAATCCCCCAGTCATTTAAAAATATATTTTTTTTATATTGTTAATTGTTATAAAACTTTTCCGCACAGATAGTAAAATCCCGACTCGAACGATTCCCCAATACATCCGTTTCAACCAGACTCTATTACTGTATACTTACTATTTTTCAAGTTTCTATTTATTACCCGATAATCCCGTTTATTCCGTTTTTATCAATCTCTTTCTGGTAAATATTTACGATAAAAGCTTTCAGTTATTTCTTTAACACAAACCTTGCCATTTTTTAAGTGACTATTTATAGATTTGATGATATATTGCCTCTGAATATGCGTCAATCCCCTGACCAGTTGTGTGCTTGTTAAAACGCTCAATACACGCCATTTGTATGCAATAGACGCGACGTTGTATATCATGCATAATTTTCGCGCTCTTTTTAATTGAGAAAAAGATTCGACACAAAATAAATTTGCACTGCTAATTTGAAGCAAAAATATTTAACGTTGCGGTAACATTTACATTCGGAAGTGTGTTTCGGATTAAAAACGCGCAGTCGTAACGTGTAAAAACGCGTTAACATCGACTTACGGTAATGGGTTTCGGATTACAAATTTAATTATTCCCATTTGAGATTTCAAAAAAAATATTATTAACCGTTGCGTTATAAATTCAACGATAATTTGTTTACACACTTTACGAGTCGAATAAATGTTTTGACGGAATTATGCATGAAATTCACGTTGTCCACGAGGATCACGGCCGGTTGCCATCATCAGTCTTCTAACTATCGATTATCGGATGAAACATTTACACGTGTGCGTAATTAATTCAACGAAAATTTGTTAAAGCGCATTACGTGTCGAATAAATGTCAGAAAAACGAGGTGAATCAGTTCTATAAATGGACATGTTGAAATATACATGTACTGGAATTAAATAAATTGTTATCACATAATTGTAACCGGGAGTCATTTGCACAACTTACTCGCTATAATAATTAATTGTTTACCACTTGCAATTAATTTCTCGTATTAATTATGAGTCATAGGTAACACTTGTTTACAGTAAAAAGGTGTGATGATGATGCCCGAAACCGTCTTTAATGTTCTGTACTGTACTAATTACCGGTTTTATATTACGCAAATGGTACAACTTCTTGCTAATCAAGCTGCGATAAACTCTTACTTCATGCCCGACGTCAATCAAAAATAATGGTCGATAGTTAACCCCGCCCTCATAAGCATTCGCGTAACCGATTGGACGATGAACTTCAGTTTGACGACTGGAAAGTTACCAGATACATCCTTGTCAGCATTTAAATGACCGTGTAATGTGGCTAGAATAATCGATACGCGCGTCATGCTATTCTCTTATCAGTGGATTATCCATTACCCCATGTGGTGTTTATGGCGATTACTTGTGAAAGTAGGTACCGAGTGCTCTTTTAAAACAGGAAATATTGATACACTGATAGGGAAACCTTGATTTTTTGGGGAGGCGGAAAACTACAACGGGCGAGGCATGGTATGGTATTGCGCAAGGGGGGGTTAGAAGGTTAGGGTAAGAGTCAGGGTTAGTGTTAGGGGTCGGGTTAGGGTTTGGGTTAGCCTAAACCCAACCCTAACCCGACCCCTAACCCTAACCCTTACCCTAACCCTTTTTGGGGTTATCACCCCTGACCATGCCTCGCCCGTTGTAGTTTTCCGCCTCCCGATTTTTTTGGACAATCTCCACTTTCTTTTACTGAAGAATACACTGATCGGAAAATTTCAAGCGCCCCGGGGACTCTGATTTCGAAATTCAAGCGCCCCGGCAAGGGGCGCTTAAATGGCCTGGGGAAGACCCTGTTAATATCAAATGCATGCTTGTGTGTTATTACATCAAATATGTGTTCATTATATGATGTTAATTGCTCAAATGCATTTGTCATTATTTAACAGCCAGACAGCTTTTATTTTTAACTTAAAGCTTTCCCTTAAATTGGGCTTAATTAGCATGCAACAAGCATTGAAGGAGTGTAGAAAGACAGCCCAAAGCCTTTAATGGAAAAATTCAAACATGGCGAAAGACTGTCACATTTTACAGGCCAGACTTGCCTACCAGGAGAAACAATTCACAGGCCAGTTGAAATTTGTACAGGCCTCAATTTTAAGTGTTTGACCGATAAGTGCATATAGTCTCGGCATGGCAAAGTAAATTCATAAAATGGCAAACTGAACATCAGCATTAGTTCTTCTTGAATGCTCAGAGCTTTTATGAGTACATACGTACAGCTCAGAGGGTCAATAGCTGGGAGTTGTATTATTGCAACTAACATAAGCATGAAAACTTGATTTGGGGAAATAAATTAAGGGTGTTAGTTTCAGTTTGTGGATATATTAACGCTTTAAACATATATACTTGAGTGTTGTCGATGTATTCAGCTAAGAGACATTAATATATTAAATAAATTTACCTTTACATATCCATTTCACCAACATGCCATTTCAGTAAACTGTTTAGAGTGGCAAACATAATAAAGCAGAATATGCACATGAATCTGATTAAACACAGATCCACTTGCATATAAATCAAATCATGTTTGTCTTTTATTTTGCATTTTTTAACAATAATCCTGTAACTGTTAGATGTATTTTTCTTTGCGAGTAGACTGCATTCCAATTTTCAAACACTTGTTCTGTAATAGTTCTGGCGACCATAACTTTAAATGTCGCTTTTTATGATTTTTGACAGGCACGACTTTATAGTTATGGACCAACCCCATTAGGAAAGTCAACCAGAAATTCCCGAAAAGTTGACAGTTAGCAAAGGCCGGTCCAAAACAGCTTTTAAATGCAGTTATTGGCCCAAATCAACCACTTGATTGGAAAGATTGACATTTTTCACAATTAACTGATATATTCTTTCACAAAATACTATCTTAAACATTTAAAATTTATCTATTCTGCTCTTACATATCGAGAAAAACAGCGATGTGACAGACTTTCTTGAAATGCGAATCTCCCGAGATTTCAGTCATATGACGTTATTTCTATTTTTAGTAACATACCATGTGCTCAAGTGTTTTCAAATTCAGAATGACATTTCCCGGTATTTTAGATTATTCTGGCTTGTTTTGTAAACAAATTGTAGTGGAAATACAAACTCAAAGTAAATATTATTTAAAACTACCTGATTCACACTGAAATCAGTCTTATAATCCACCAGACGTAAGTTGTTAATCACAAATAATAGATTTTAGAAAACGAAAGTAATGTTTACAATTTCAGCATAAAATGTCAAGGTCGATCGAAAGTATCCAAATGAAAACTAGTCATGTGACAAAGCGACAATGGCGTCTAAATTGTGAATTTCAGACTGATGAGAATTATTTTCATCTATTGTAAGATGCATTTAAAACATTTGAACCTTAAAATATTCCTCGATGCAGTGACATACAGTACAGCCAACGCGGCACAAACATAATCCGCTGCTACGCCACAGCCAGATTATTAGTACGCGGCGGCCGAATCATGTGTTCGTGCGGCGTATCGCCGTGGCACTCGGCATCGATCCGCGCAACGACGCCAAGTCTGTATTAACCTCGCGTACTTTCGCGGAGTAAATCCGCCGCATACGTTCACGGCGGATCGAGTGAAAAGATATAATCCTACATGTACATACATGTATGTGTAGCGTAGAATTAATTACGCGCAACTGTTAATGTTTCGTTTGATTATCATTATTAATTTTGTAATCCGAAACACACTTCCGAATTTTAATGCTAACGCGACCTTTGGCAAATTCTAGCGTCAAATAAACAGTGCTAAAATATCCTTTGTTTCATAAAACGCGCGACCTCATGGCATATGCACATCATTCAGGGATTTGTTACAACATTTTACCATTGGAAATGGTAGTGAGATATATTAGCAACGCAAGTCCAAGGGAGACCACTCAACATTAAAACATTTTACCAAACTTTTACCGCTGGAAGTGAGATATACAAGTACAGCCATTCCAAGGGAGATCACTCTAAATAATAAATGTACAAAACATCTCTGTCTTTTAGACATGAACTAAAGACATGAACATGTCATAAACATGCTTTGATGTTGGTGTTTAATTTATGAAATTTATGGAACACTCATTCAAAATAATTTGACAGAGTCAATCAGGTGATAAATACCAGTCTTGATAATTATTTGATAATTGCTGAGAACAACTAATAAATAATTAATAAATTACAATGTTCAACACAAATTTACAGCACACAGTATAACATATGGATTTCTTCTTAATTGGGTTAGAACTGAAAACCCTTGTCCAGTTTATTTAACTTCTTTTATGTGGTTACAAGGAAGAGATCAGAAAATGGTACTTGAAATGACAGGCAACACACATTTGACAGCAGACAATGACTGAACAAAATAGCATATATCTAAGAACTTTCACTTCAGTTGAGCTTGCAATATGTGATTGGGCTGCATGCCACTGAGGCTGTGACTGGTATTGATATCAATGTAATCTTACCTGACCCGACTTTGCGACCTTGCGGCTTGTAATGCTTGACTTGACAACTATTCCAGGCACTGTTACTTCCACTTTAACAGAAGGTTGGTCAGTATAGGGTCAAGTGTTTGGATTGAGTAACAGTCCCACTGCTCATTATACAACTGTTTCAACCACAATCACTTTTATCACAACAAGAGGGAGGTAAGTACATGTCCATTGTCTAGGTAGAATTATATTTTTTATGTAGCCTACTAGACAACTATTCAAACCACAGTCACTTCCACCAATGTCAGTACATGTCCAGTGTCTGACTGAGTTTTCTGCTGCTTACTAGATAACTATCCCAATCACTGTCACTTCCACCAAAACAGGAGGGGGCCAGTATTATGGCGCACCAAAGGGGTCGAAACTTTAACTTCTGCTCGAGCAGAAACAAATGCTGCTCGAGCAGCATTTAAATGCTGCTCGAGCAGCATATTGCTGCTCGAGCAGCAATTTTCTGGTCGAGCAGCATTTAAATGCTGCTCGAGCAGCAAAATTTCTGCTTGAGCAGCAATATGCTGCTCGAGCAGCATTTATTTTTAGAATAAGCATTGAACCCGTCAGCCAATCAAATTTGAGCTTACAAACGAACGACATTAGCTATCTCTACGGAAACGAAATAGACCGGTGTAGCGTCAATATTGTCAAATCGTGAGATCTGACGATTTTCACAGTACCCCGTGATATTGCTCCGATCAGTCGCCGTGAAAAATGTCAGATTGATGAAAAATAATATTTAACGCATTGTTGTTTCAATTCAACTTAATTTTGCGTTTTAACAGCTTGCAGTTATTTTCGGACATCCTTTTCGGACGTTGAACCTAAACACATTGTTCACAACAAAGATATCAAAACAGTAGTTCTAACACCATGCAAACATTTGATTTTTAAAACGATTTTCGTTGTAAATAAATATGGTAATGCCTAATTTACAGTCACGAGTGTTGCAATTTTTAAATACAAAGATATAACATTGATTTAAGAAAATATTTTCAGATTATATATATATATATATATTATTTCAGCTTAAAAAAGTTAAAAACTGATTATGAACCAAATTCAGTTCCAGAAATGTATAATCCCAATCGGTGTTTTTATCATTATTTTAGCTAATTCACATGTACACTCAATTCAGGAAAACTATTGTATTATATTTCACACAATCATAGTTACAACTATCATCACTTATTTAACATGTCAATAAGCTCAATTGGTAATTGTCGGTTCGGCTCGGGTAATGCTTTAAAGTACCCCATGTACTCTTAAGTATACTTTAATGTACCCCGGGTACGCTAAATATACTTAAACGTACCGTCGGTCTGTCTGTCAGTGCAGTCACTCACAAACTTTTCAGTGCTTTATCTCAGAAACTCAATATAAGTTTTCAACATGAAACTTTATGGGTGTATAAATATAGCTGAGGAGAGGTGCCATGCACAAGAACCATAACGTGCGCTTTCTGAAATAAGAGTTATTGCGCTTTGTTGTTTTTGTATGATGTAACTAGGGCTATATCTCAGATACTATACAAGATTTTAACATGAAACTTCATGGGTGTATAATTATCAATGCACGAGAACCATAACCGTATACTTTCTTACATAACGGTTATTGCCCTTTCTTGTTATTGTTATTTTATGATGTAACTTTTCAGGGCTATATCTCATTTATAGAACCATGCATAAGAACCACAACCCTTCACTTTCTTAAATAAGAGTTATTGCCCTTTGTTGTTTTTGTATGATGTATTTTTTCAGGGCTTTATCTCAGAAACTATAAATACAAGATTTCAACATGAAATTTCATGGGTGTATAATTGTCAATGAGAATAAGTGCCATGCACAAGAAACATAACCCTAGTACATATGTACATGTCTGATGTTACTTTACAGGACTATATCACAGATACTATACACGATTTAAAGATGAAATTTAATGGATGTTAAGATATCAATGAGGAGAGGTGTCATGCACAAAATCTAAAACCCTACACTCTCTTAAATAAGAGTTATTGCCAATTGTTTTTTTATGTTGTTACTTTTAAATAAGTGAGCTAAGGGTACAATCCTTCAAATAAACTTTTCTGTTAGTTCTGCACCCATCAATAATCAAAATTTATTTGGCAGGGGATATCAATTTAACGAATTTGCTTATTATTAGTCTAAACATTGAAATAGACTTAATATTTTAAGTAGCAATGAGAATATAAGACACAACAGACTCATCAGTCATCAGTATTATGTTAGCATATCTTTAGTCGGTTACTGAACTAGGGCAAATAAAGTTGAAGTTTATCATGTGGTCTAAAAGTCCTCACCGCCTAGCAGATAAGTCTACAAAGTAATTTTAAACCGGTTCATGAACATGAAATGATAAGTCATTTACGCCATCGGGATTATTTATTTTAAGTCAATATGTTTTTGGAATCTTAAGGCACTCATTGAAAAATACACCACTACATAAATAAATATCTAGGTCAATTGTGATTCTGTCAAGCAATGATTATCATATCAATTATTATCTTCAGAGTTATTCTTTTTTTCTTGCACTTATCATAATCTAACCATCTGCATTATTTTTGCCAAACAGGTGATTTTGCAATCTGTGCACCACAATCATCAATATTTTTGTGTGGATATAAAGATGTTATAAAAATTTATGATAATAAAACCTTAAGTTTTATTGTGCTGTACTTGTTTAGGAGATGTGTAACACCAACTGGCTACTTCTGTTTTCAGAACTAAAAGGCACAGAAGGATTTTTTAATATTTTGTTGAGTTCTCAGATTAATCGAGCCCAAAGCACTTCCTGCTACAAAAACATATTTTCGAGCAACAACACATATTGATAATATTCATTTTAATGCCGTGCGGGTCTTTACAGTGGTGTGATCGAGTCGCACAGATATGTTTGCCGCACTCCATGAATCAGAAGTCTGCGTCTCACGACTAGTCTCGATAAACTGAATCATGGGCCTGTCGCAACATTGTGGGATGCTTTTTCATGACCAGACATTTGGCAGCCTGGAAATAAAGTAAAAGTCATTCATACTTAACTTAAAAAACAACAACATTTGTTTGCAATAAGAAAAGCATATATTCACTAGATTAAGTGTTCACAAAAAATACTATTTCTGAAAATAAAATTGCAAGAACGATAGTTTGACAGTGAAAAGTATTCATGTTTCATGCATCATAAATATACAATCACATTAAGACACTGAAAAACAACTTTTCGTACAAAATAATATAATGGAGCAAAGAGAATGCTTTTTTTCATTATATGACACATTAATAAATTAAAATATGAGTAATCTTCTTGTTTAACCTTTTTTCAGGGTTATTTGATAAAAGTGGGACTCTATAACACAGTTTGATCCTCAGGTTATGATATTACATATGAAATATCATGTCCTTTATAAATTAAAAGAAAATGCAAGGCTCTAAAAACCAATGCACCAACAGAAAGGTACTATGAATGATTATATTCTACATTCTCCCATTATTTTGTTGAATAAAAGTTAATGCAGAACTTTACTAAGCAAACTAGAGCTTTGTCACAGACGTGACATATACCCCCACGTGCCGCATTGACACAGACTATTTTGCATGCTGTCTTCACAAAACAAGAGAATCAAATTTATGGCGATTTTTAAGAATGATAATGCCATTATCATTTATGGCCATTTCAACCTTTGAACTCTTGAATTCTTTAGCATGACATGCAGTCCAAATTTATGGCCATTTTTTTTACTTTTGAACTCCAAGTGTGACCTAGACCTTGGAGTTATCGACATAATTCTTTCGCATGACACATTGTCCAATGACTGTGAACAAATGTACCATGTATTTTTAAAATCTCACAATAAATGACATAGTTATGGCCCGGACAAGATCATTTATGGCCAATTTTGACCTTTGAACTCACAGTGTGACCTTGACGTTGCAGATATAGACGTAATTCTTTTGCGCGACACACCGTCCAATGATGGTGAACAAATGTGCCAAATGATTTTAAAATCTCACAATGAACAACATAGTTATGGCCTGGACAAGCTCATTTATGGCCTTTTTTTACCTTTGAACTCAAAGTGTGACCTTGAACTTGGAGTTATCGACGTAATTCTTTCGCGCGACACACCGTCCAATGATGGTGAACAAATGTGCCAAATAATTTTAAAATCTCACAATGAATGACATAGTTATTCCCCAGACAAGCTCATTTATGGCCATTTTTAATCTTTGATCTCAAAGTGTGACCTTGACCTTCGAGATATTAAAGTAATTCTTTTGCGCGACACACCGTCCCATGATAGTGAACAAATTTGCCAAATGAATTTAAAATCCTCACAATAAATGATAAAGTTATGGCCCGGACAAGCATTTGACCCTTGAACTCCAAGTGTGACCTTGATCTTGGAGATATTGACGTACTTTTTTCACGCAACACACCGTTCCATGATGGTGAACAAATGAACCAAGTTATTTTAAAATCTAACGATTAATGACATAGTTATGGTCCGGACAAACTTTCGATTTAAAACACACTAAGTGACCCCGTGACCTAGTTTTTGACCCAGCATGACCCATATTCAAACTTGGCCTAAACATCATCAAGATACAACTTGTGACCAAGTTTGGTGAAGATCGGATGAAATTTCGGGACAGACCGACCGACAGTACGACAAAGTGACTTCTATATAGAAATATAAAGCTAATTTATTACCATCAATGCAAACACTCCACAGCTGTTTCCATGGCGCTGTTTGTTGCAAGGTGGCCCTTTGAACTCTGAACTGAATTTTTCCAAGCCATCTTTCACAATTTGCGCTCGTTGACACATGAACTGGCTGCAACAAATATTTTGTTGGTAAAAATCAACAAAAATCATGTGCCTATATACTTAAGCGGAACTTTATCTATACCAAATTGTTTTGGTAATCAGTTTTCAAACATATATATATATATATATATATATATATATATATATATGTGTGAATTTATTAACAAATTATTTGAAACACATAAGTTTGAGAGATAGGACACAATAATAAATAAGAATGAACTAAGAAAGCAAGCTTAAATTTATATATAGCCTATCATTTTTAAAGTGTTGGTGGTCATTACAAGTTAATATTTAAGATAAAGATCCAAATATAGAAAACAAATAAGATTTACAAAGTTTTTTGAATATCTTGTTTGGTATATTGCCTGATGAATGATACATGTAACTGGAACTGGCCAAAAAAGCTCCCTAAACTTGGTAGAGGACTATAAGATGTCACTTCATACCAAATTTGGTAGCCCTAGGCCCAATGGTTATGGACAAAAAGATTTGTAAAGTTTTCACAAAATAGACCCTATATAAGCATATGTTAAATTTTGTGACCCCTGGGGCAGTTTCAAATTTGACCCCAGGGGCATAATTTGAACAAATTTGGTAGAGGACTATTAGATGTCTCTACATACCAAATTTGATAGCCCTATGCCAAATGGTTATGGAAGAGAAGATTTTGAAAAATTTCGCAAAATAGGCCTTATATAAGCATATGTTATATTTTGTAACCCCAGAGCAGGGTCAAATTTGACCCCAGGCGCATAATTTGAACAAATTTGAAAGACGTTCACCCAAGGAACATTACTGAGAAATTTCATCAGTATTGGACCAGTAGTTTAGGAGAAGATGTTTAAAGGAAAAGTTAATGCACGGACGCACGCAGGCACGGACGGATGCACGCATGACGAACACAGGACCATGACATAAGCCCCGCTGGCCTTTGGCCAGTGGCGCTAAAAATCAATTAAGGAAGGGAGGGAGCACCCCTCCCTAACCCAACCATAAAGGCCCCTGGGCATCTGAAATATAATCACAAGCACTAATAATCATATAATAATGATAAAACCCGGTCACCACTGTCGATAAATTGGAAATTGTTATGATTGTGAGATATAATGTAAACATTTGCATACAGATCAATCTTTTTTTTTTCAAGCCCAACACAAAATAACAATGCAAAATTAAATTTTTTAAGGTTTTCAATGGGTACAAATAGGGTATTTATCTGGACATTGGAAACGTTGAAATACATGAAAATATCATCAAACAACTTAAATGTATTTCATTGTTAAAATATGATTTTCTTGATTTTTCTCCAAACTTTACACAAATATGGGTGATTTCAAAAATATAAACTAGAAATGGCGCGGCAGAGGCCGACGTGTATCCCCACGCCGCATGTTTGACCCAGGGGTGCCCCAGGGTTGGTAATGGGGCTATGCATAGTTGAGATTGAACGTATTGTCATAAGAGAAGTTCGGTATCAATTAGATGTGAATCGGTGTAGAATTGAAGAAATTATAGTAAAAGGCAATTTTGGGTGGGCATGACCTATGTGGGCGGGGTGCCCCAGGGTTGGTAATGGGGCCATGCATAGTTGAGATTATCCGTATTGCGATAAGAGAGGTTCAGTATCAATTTGAAGTGAATCGGTGTAGAAATGAAGAAATTATAGTAAAAGGCAATTTTGGGTGGGCGTGGTCTATGTGGGCATGGACAATGTGGGCGGGGCACCCCAGGGTTGGTAATGGGGCCATGCATAGTTGAGATTATCCGTATTGCCATAAGAGATGTTCAGTATCAATTTGAAGACATTCGGTACAGTCTCGGGTGCACTTAAAATGTGCAGCTCCATGAGATACACATGCATGCCAAATATCAAGTTGCTATCTTGAATATTGCAAAAGTTATGACCAAGGTTAAAGTTTTGGGAAACACACACACACACACATACAATGACAGACGGGCCAAAAACAATATACCCCCAATCTTTCGATCCGGGGGCATAAAAATGAGTAAAAATCTCTGACCTGGCTCCACCTCAACCCACATAACTTTGACCCAGGGGTCAGATCAAAATTCCAAATAGTGCAGGGTCGCACAGATGCTCATAGCTACCATGTGTGTAAGTTTCAAGGTTCTAGTGCTTATAGTGTAGGAGGAGAAAGTGGCCAGGACGGACGGAAGACCGAGATAACCACAATATCCCCACTTTTTCTCCGAAAAGCGTGGGGATAATGAAGCCTAAATGAAAAAATTTCTCAAATTTTAGATGTTAAGTTATGGCATCAGTTTTGTTTGTATTGCATAGGGAAAGGGTTCAAGTTTTATAAATGAGTAGGGCCGTTCTGTCAGATGTAATCACTTTTTCACAACAAAAGATGTTAACCAAATGTTTTGAATTTTTTTTTATAAATGTACATGTCTTTTGCACTTAATAAAATCCCATTAAAACATGTTATCAATATTTTGTGTGTTTTGTCAACATGCAGTATGTTCTTAAGCAAAATTTAAATACAAAATCAGAAGTGTTCTAAAAAAAATATGAAAAATTTAAATTTTCATGTTTTTTACAGGGTTTTTTGGCCCGATTTTATAGCCGAAATTCGGCTATGTTCCCAATCCCAAAAAGTATACTTTTTTTCCAATATGTGGCCAAAAATTCCCAATTGCCAAAAAAAAAAAAAAAAAAAATTATTATTATTTTTTTTTTTTTTAAACAAGTCTTATGTGTATTTTATCTCAATTTTAATTCAATTACATCTAACAAAGTATTATATGATTTTTTTTCTTTTAATTTGAATGATTATAAAGAGTTAAATCAAATTTAGTATTTCCCTTATCAGTGGACTTTTCGTGTGGAAAAAAAGGCTAATGAATTTATTTTCCCAATTTCATGAAAATGCTGATAAAATTCCCAATTCCAAAGCCATGGGCTATCTTCCCAAAAAGTGGGAAAAAAAACCTGTTTTAACACATATTATTCAAAACTATACTCCTAAAAGTTTTTTTCCTGGCCTCAAAGCAGTGTATCTTAAAGTAAAAACTCAGATTTATCAAAATATATGATGGCCTTCAAATATATGTTAAGTTTCTTTTTTATTATATAAGAAAATCTGCAAAAACTAGCTTTTGCCAAAACTGTATACAATTTTCAAACATTTGTACACTTGGGACACTTACATGACTTTTGTATACAAGTTAAATAAGCAAACCATTCAACATATATAAATACTTTTTAAATTTTTATTACATTTGACTATACAAATTAATGTTTCCCCAAATAATGTCCTGTGCTAGAAGGTCTGTTTGATGATTTAAGGTTGATGTTTAGAGATTTAAGGTTATTTGTACTTGACAACTTTAGTTTTCATTTATTCTAAGACATACCCAAACAGTCAGTAATATAGAATGCAAATTAAATTGGCATAAACTATTCTTATAAAATTATAAGATAAGTTACAGGAAACTTGAATTGTTTGCTGAAAGGATCTAGCATGATTTTAGGCCAAATCTGTACACTTGGGACATTTTCAAAATGGATGAAAATCTGAAGAAAAATAGCATAACTTTTATATGTATTTCATTTGAGGTATTTTTTTGGCCCTTAGTATGTTTATAACCGATGGGATATCAGAGGCATAAGGTATCTCCATAATTATGCAGTGTGTCATAGATCTGTATTTCCCATAAAAAACACATACATGTATATTTCAGAAATTGTGGATACATTTTACCTGGTTTTCAATATATTTCACATAGTTGCATATATTTGACTTTGGTTTCATAATTTATCTTGTTCTATATAATAAAGATCTATTTGACATTGCTTTCTATATGCTGGAGATCTATATGCTGGGCATTTTTCTCTACATCTCTGTATACAAATGGATAGCATACCTTGTTCTCTAAATATCAAATGATGTTCTCTACATATTAAACATTGTTCTCTATGGCATTGACCTTGATCTTTAAATATAAGACATTATGCCTCTTCTATATGTTGGAATTTGATATCTATATATAAGACATTGCTCTCTATACTTGAAGTTGATCTAATATTGTGTTCTCTATATATTGGACCCTTTTCTGTAAATATTGAACATGGTTCTGTATACAAAATACATGTTTATATTTTTTTATAATATTTGACCTTGTTTTCTATAATATGTGTCTTGTTCTGATAAAACTGGGCTAAATTCATGTGCGTAAAGTGTCGTCCCAGATTAGCCTGTGCAGTCCGCACCGGCTTATCAGGGACGACACTTTCCCCTTAAACTTGATTTTCGGTAAAAAGGGACTTCCTTCAAACTAAAAATACCGTAAAAGCGGAAAGTCTCGTCCCTGATTAGCCTGTGCAGTCTGCACAGGCTAATCTGGGACGACACTTTACGCACATGAATTTAGCCCAGTTTTCTCAGAACAAGACACATATAATTCACTGTTCTATATTTAGACCTTGCTCTCTATATATTAAACATTATATTCTCTATATATTGGACCTTGTTCTTTATAAATTAGACCTTGTTCTTTTTATACTTTATACATTAAACACGATGTCCTCTTACTTGACCTTCCTCTGTAATACAATATATCCTCTATATATTTTAGTAATGTGTCATTAAAAATGAATGAAATAATAATAAGTGCTGTACCGTTGTTTATCGAAAGTTTTAACATGGTTTTTAGTTTAGATGTGTAGGAATTGTACCACAAGGGTAACAGTCTGCGTGGTTTAATTATAAGTGTCTGAAAGACTTTGTCATCCATCTTATTTGACATTTGACCATGTTCAACTTTTATTTTGGCTTTTTTTTCAGTTGCTTTTGAATGCTTTATTAAATCGAAATTTAATCATTAATTCTGCTATAATGTAAGTTTGTTTTCACTTTCTGGAGGTTTATAAGAAAAACATTCATTTTGTGTCCCAAGTGTACATGTACAACATTTAATAACCAACTTCAGGCTAACATTGAAGATTATTGGAGAAACATTTTGATTAAAATTGACATTAATTTGAGAAGAGGAAATGTATTTTTGTAATAAGGTTATGGTAAAGTCAAATATACTTCCCACACATTAACATGTATATGCTTATATTTTTCTTCTGAAGACAAAATATGGAGACATACCCATATAATAAGAGTAGTTCACCCCCAGAGTGAAGAAACCACCTTTTACTCTTGGAGATTACACCCTTCTGTGTACTTCTTTCCAGAAAATTAGTGCCTTTGTTTATTTTTTAAAAGCTATCACCTGTCCATCAAACATGATAAAAATTTCGTACACTTGGGACAATGCGATATTTGTCTTGCAAAAAAAGTTCACAAGGTTTTGGCATCAAATTTTCAGTACATCTAGTGATAAGCATTAATGGTTTGAAGAAAATGATGTAAAACCTTGAAAATTCTATCTTATGAAAGATTTAAAATAACTTTCTTGCAAAATGTACACTTGGGACAGGGACAAATTCTGACCACATTTAGTATTCAGCTGTTCAAAATTTACATGAACAAATAATTGTATAAATACCTGTACAAATGTGTAGAAAAAACATGGGACAGGTTAAAAGGACACTTTTTGCCTATAAATATTGAAGCACTTTATGATGCCACCTCTTAATATACGTGAAGAGAGTTGAAAATTATGGCACAAAATTGACAAGAACATCATTGCTTTGAACACTTGCTACAAGAGATATCAACCTAAGTAAGGTTGTGAAGTAAGAAGCATTGTTTTATTTTTCTTAAAGCATATGCATTTTTATATTCATTAAATGATGGAAATACCTAATATTTCTGAAAGTTTTATTGAAGTATAGAATCGAAAATTGCCTTTTACATAAAATGTCACGCAAAACCAGTACACTTGGGGCAATTTTAAGGATATTTTTCAATATATTTTGTTAATGAAGCAAGTTATTGAGAAGAATTTGCACATTTAAGTTAATCACATGGAAACACTTCTGTAAGATAGAAAAAGAACTCAAACATGCTTAATGGTAAGAATATAAATGCATGTTTTATTTAGGCTTCATTATTTTTTAAATCACCCATTGGATATGATGCGGCATTTGTCTTTACGGAATATAAAAAAAATCAATCATTTTTACCCGGAAGTTGGCGCTGTAATAAATTTGCTATTCTGTGTGTTCTTTTACCAAGCTTGATTAGGAATTTTTGAAAACACGCCATGGAGATTTTCTTTCACCATTAAAAATAACAGTTCACGGATTCAAACCATAATTCCTGATTAATATGTTGCTACAGTGGATTCCTGTTCTTAGCATACCATGTCAGCAAAAATTATGCTAATAACAGGAATATGCTATTAACAGGAACACACATTTTAGCATAAATATAGCAACTGGGGGCATACAATAAGTCAAATCTGTTAATAATTGATCGTCAAAGTGAAATTTAAATTCAACATTGTATATGATTGATGTTTAAGATAACTATTTATCAAATGGAATTGTATTCTAAGGTATTTGCATTTGAGCATATTTTTGCAGATTTAAAGCATATTTTCTTGGCATTCTGAGAATGTTCTATGCTATAAAGACTTTAAGTGAATTGTGAATATTGGGGTTAAAAATTATGCTATTAATAGAAGAAAAATACATTAAAATTTACGAATTAATCTGTGCTTTGACATTCTATATGCTAATAACAGAAATATGCTATTATCAGGTATGCTAATAAGTGGAATCCAGAAATTATCCTTCAGTCTGACAGAATTTCGTAGCCTGTCAGACCAAACATCTGACAGATTATTTTACATTTTGCGGTGTCTGACTTGGCTTCTCACTTTTGAGTCCTTGATGCTAAATGTTTTAGATTCAACACTAGTTTCCTCAACCTCACGACACCAGAGCTCCTGTGATGCAAATATACTTAAGTGGTATAGAGATTTATTTTTTCCCTGCAAATTGCGTTTAGTTCCTCACTTCTGGTTAAAAACAAACCTGTTACGCTCCGATTGACTGTCAATTTAATCAGCAAACTCCAATACATATTCCTGTTTGTATTCTTGTATGAAAATGTCCACAACATATGGGCGTAGTTATATGGGGACTGAATATTCAAATACATGTAGGTTAAGAAGTACAGTAAATGACATGACAAAATGCTGTTAGGACATATCATCATCCTTAATTCTAAACCAGCTATACATGACATTATTCTTAAGAGGGGCATTTCAGAATAAAGATAAAAAGATACAAACAATTCGCAATGGAAAAATTATTTCCTGCAAATATTTTTTATCGAAATTATTTCTGTCAAGACATGTAGTACAATAGCATGCCATGGTTAAAATGAGTGTGTAATACAATGCCTAAACTCTTTCTGCAAAGTTTGGGAAGTCTGCTTTAGGGACATTTAAATGGAAGGACAGGTGAAAGGTAACTCATTATAGTGCCACCAATGTAATTATTATGCAATTTTTTCGCAGTTCAGAGCTGAAAATAACATCCCAGAACTTAATTATGCACTGCCAAGTTATTCAATAAATAGTAAATTGTAAACATTTCAATTATGAAAAATTAAACAACTTGTTCAGACACAACTCACATTTTACCTGTTGTTAGCTTTGAACAAGCTAATTGGCCTCGGTGAAAAATAATTTACATTGAAATTGAGAAAAGTCCTCAAGAACTCAGTGCCCCAGATAATTATTTGGGAAATAGAGTTTTCAACCATTGATTTTGAAAAATAGGGTGATTCCATTCTTCATATAGAGTGAAATGAGTAATAAAAATGCATACCTTAAAATAATTGCTGATTTACTTCCGTTGATGCTGCACACTTGTATTGATTCAATAGAACTGTAAACTATCATCATAAATTTTAATAAACTGATGTTTCGTATTATCTTTAATCCTTGAAACTGTCCATGATATAAACTTTAAAAAATGTCGACAATTTCTCTCCAATGACATGCCTTTTTATACTTTTGACAGGTTTGTTAAGTCACAGACTTTCCATCATGTTTTTTGGATGTCAACTCAACTGCTGACACAGTTTCTAACAAAATCGATAACACAAATGATTCGGCACTTATTGGCTCTTGCTTTCTTGATTCGAAAAAGTTTGCGATCGGCTGATATTTTTGCGCAACAATCTCGGACATCTTTCGACCTCTCTTAGCTATTTTTATTTCGCATCGTAATAGAAACTGAAAGTACAGTCGCTTTACAAATACATGCATAATGAGCGACAAATTAGGTCAGATTGAAAACGCATAGCGTTTGAAAAACTATGACCGTTTGCTGAGCTTGCTGAATGTAAGCGTCACCGCGTTACGATAATAATTCCAAAGAGAAAATACCTAAAATGAGCAAAGCATTTTTAATCGAAGTTTTGTATTGTTAATATGACGAATTTGCGTAAAAGTCAAATTGGTTGCGTTTTCAATACTCATGATATTATATTTCTTTGCATTTTTAAACATTTTAATAGGGTGAAACAGATACGCAGCTTATCTGGGGCACTGAGAACTGGTTAACAGACATGATATTTTGGATAATTGTAAAAGTTAGGACAGCAGATATACATGTATGGGGAGAACGAGAAACGTAAACAATGTTAACCAGAAAGGCACAATCACAGGCAATCGGCACCTGTGTCGGAAGCAATTGTTAAGAATCATTAAGAAATTAAATCGATAGAAACAGAGAACCTACACTTGCGCACCCATTGAGCAATTCTTATCAGTCATCGTCGTGATTTTCGCAAAAGTTTTAACAGCCGTTAGACATTTATAATCAATTTTCTTATTAAGCGAATGGCAACATTTTTTTGATCGACTAGTTTGCAGCCAAAATATAAAGCACTTACCGCGTGTCAATGTTAAACTTTAAACAGGTCGTCACATAAACTTGCAGAAGATGTGAAAAAGGCACCTTCATGGCGGCTGCCATTTTTTCCAAACAAACCAGTTTCTCACCAAATGGCAAATATAACAAGAGTTCTGATTGGCTAATGCCATAATCTAAAAATAAATGCTGGTCGAGCAGGATTTTTCTGCTCGAGCAGAAAAAATGCTGGTCGAGCAATAAATTTGCTGCTCGAGCAGCATTTTGCTGGTCGAGCAGCATTTAAATGCTGCTCGAGCAGCATTTTTTTCTGCTCGAGCAGAAGTTAAAGTTTCGACCCCTTTGGTATCCCATACAGTATAGTGTCAAGTGTTCGGCTTGAGTAACAGTTCTGCTGGTCACTATATAACTGTCCCAACAACAGTCTTGTCCGCATAGACAGGATGGAGTTCCGTGAATGTACAGGGACTGGCTCAAGTTCTATTTCTCTTGCCTGAAATGCTTGAGCTCCTTGGTTGCCAAAGTGCCATCTGTACATCAACTGTGTATTTGAAACAGAAAAAAATAATTAGCTCATTAATTATTTCCCAAAAAGGTAAACACAACTCTGTGAATACATACTATTATTGCGTTAAAACTTCTTCAGCCATAAAACAACCTATCTGATTCTCAAATCAAGTGTGAAAAACATGTAATTGAAATCAACTTACCAACATTGCTACCCGATTGCTACCCAATATAATTTCACTGTTTTATTAAAGTTTAATTATAATTTAGTATAAAACTGAACTCAAATAAAAATGATCTCAATAAAATGTGTTGCTATGTCTGCTTTACATAAAAGCTTTAAATCATGGATACAGGATGTAGAAGTCTAAATCACAAGTGTAAAATTGTGTTTTTTAGAATGCAAAAAATGAAGCTCAATGAAAATATTTGTGTTTTGTGTGTTCCTTGACTATTCAAGAGCTCTTTAAATATCACATTTATCAGCTACTGAGGTGTTTTCATGGCTATATTGATAGTGAAACAAAATACACCAATTAAATTGATGAGATGTAATCAGGGCATTCTCGTTCTTAATATAAACAAAATCATTCTCTACTTGCTTAGTTGACGTAGTATTGTAGTGAAAATAAGGTCACTTCCAACAGCCTTGCTGTTGGGCTAGCTGTTTAGTGACGTGGTTTAAGTGTCTGACTACCATTCTGGAGGTCGTGGGTTCAATCCCCGGCTTGAGCTCAGTATTTTCACATTAGTATCAGGGGTTTTTATCTGATTTTGGGGAAAGGGCCTGGCCTTTTTTGAGGGGAAAAAAATCGCGCGAAACGTCGAATTTTGGGGAAAATAATTGTGCGAAAAGCTGGATTTTGGGGAAAATAAGCAATGTCTTAAATAATCAATTTAACATATTTTACTGTTTTTAAAACAAATTCAAGGCAACAGATAATTTAATTATGCAAGATTTTTCTAGTTTCTACAGTGGATCAGGTTAACTTATATATTTGAAGGTAAAAAAAAATTAAAAAAAATTAAAAAAAATGTTTTTTTTTTTTTTTTTAGGGGAAAATGAAATCTAGGGGAAAATTTACCAGCTTAGGGGAAAAAAAATCCGAGGGGAAAGGGCCGATTTTCGGCGGGTCCCAAAGAAGGGAAAAAAACCCTGAGTATATTATTATTTCACACATATAATTCACTACTTGCTTGGGGGACAAAGTATATCATTATGTCACACCAAAGGAGAGTTCTCTGTTGCAATAGGCATTAGGCCATCTGAACTTAAAAATTCTATTCACTGAACATATTTTTTTTATAAGTAACAGTGTTGTTTTTTTGTCATTCACATTCTGGTCCGGTAAGCAGACCCATTCCCAATGGAAAAAAGTATATATTTTTCCCAAATGAAAGCTAAAAATTCCCAATGGAAGGTTTGCAAAAAAAATAAAAAAATTTTAGATCTCAATATTTTGTTATCTCCCATCCAAGTTCAACCATAGTAAATATAATACTGGACACACTTTTATTCTCAATTTTGAAGCATATTTTGCAAATCAACAACACTAATTTCCCAATTTTAGTCAAAACGCCACGAATTTCCCCAATTCAAAGGGGCCTGGCCCCATTCCCAAAATGGTGATAAAAACACTGTGTAAACAGTTGTCCTTATTCTCAATATCTACCTTCCTTATTGTATCACAAGTGATAACAATGCAATAGAATAAGGTAAAATATGTTAATATTCACCGTCCTCAATTTATAGAATGTTGAACACGAGTTCACAAATAAATATAGGTTTACTATAGACCATGACAAAAATGCATTATAATCGCTTAAACAAAATATAAACAAAAGCACCGCATAACAGGTGCCAACGCTCGGCTGCGGGTGCTGTTTAGAATAAATGAAAGCTTGTCAGAATTTTTTTCAGAGGTCCCAGTGACCTTGACCTTTGGCCTAGTGACCCAACAATGGGTGTGGCATGTAGAATTCATCAACAGTGTTTTTTTCACCAGTTTGGGAATATGGCCGGTCCCTTTGGATTTGGAAAATTTGCGGTGTTATGACTTAAATTGGGAAATTAATGTTTTTGTTGTATTACTAACAAATGCTTTAAAATTGAGGATACAAGTGTGTCGGACAGTATTACATTTACTAAGTTTGATCATATATTGATGGGAGATGAACATATGGATCTAAAAAACAAAAAACAATTTGGTTCCATTGGGAATTTTGAGCACCCATTTGGGAAAAATATATACTTTTTTCCATTGGGAATGGATCCGGTTACCAGACCCAATTTTGAATGAAAAAAACACTGTTCAAGGTGCATCTACATATGAATTCTCAAAGTTGTAGGTGGAAGCCCTTTGATTTTAGAGACAAATGTCAAGGTTTTAGCACGACGCGGACGGCGGATGGTAGATGGTGGACGGCAGACGGTGGACGCCGGGCTGGCTATGACAATACCTCAATTTTTCTCAGAAAACAGCAGAGCTAAAAACAACTAAATCTAACAAGAAATGTCTTAACAATAGATAGTTGGCTTAATGCTGACTTTGAAATAAAGTGTTAAAATTTATGTGTCTAAATAATTAAATTGGAAACAACAATTTAACTATTGTATTTATTTACAAATTCCCATATTCTACGCATGTGAAGTGTATTTTCATAGTCAAACCACACAGTGTTAGTAGATACAAATTTTACTACGGGAGTTCACATCATATTGTCCTCACATGGCTTACAATGAGTTTATTTCTTCACCATCAAAATATATGGTATGTTACTATTTGATTAACACACAGTTTTGTTTTGATGCATTCAAATCACTCTTTCATAGCCGCTTCATGCAACATAGGTCTTATGGCGTTTTGGCCGCCCCAGCTCATGCTCAGCCTGCACATTTGCGCAGTCTGGTCAGAGGTGAAGCTATCTCCTATAAACTCACTCAAAGCTGTTATCGTCTCATTATGTATCTCCTGACCAGACAGCAAGATGCGTAGGCCAGGTGGCTATAGCTATGATGGGCGGGTATGGCATAAGAACCATTTTTACTTGACGCAGGTCTTTAAAAATCTTATTGCTTATTGTTAATGGCACATTTAAGCACAATGTTTTTCAATATTGAATTCAAAAATTGAATTGAAAGCAAAACTGTGTTTATCAACAGTCAATTAAGACTTCCCCTGGCGATTTAGTGTCTGAGTACAGACCCGGAAATTCTGTAACGCATAATTGTAACTGGGCCACACTTTGTGCCTATGTCGTTCGAATATGCAGTGAGTAGTCCATTCAAAGGATTTCTCTCAAATCAACCACTAAAATATTTGAATGTATTCAATTGTGTCTGCTGGTGCTGTGAATAGGTCATTTATGGTGAAAAATTGGGTATTTAAAGACCAATTTAAGGTGTTGTTCATTTACCCTAATTGTTACAAAAAAATAACAATACAATTTATTCCAAAGCTGATGTTGGTGTGGTGTGATATAGTTCTTAATTAATGTATTGTGTTATAGAATTCATTTTAGAAGCTCTGACTAACATTATTTTCTGATGAAAAGATGAATAATTGCATATATTTTCCGTATCAGTAACCAGCACTTTTGCCAACCTGTGACTGCGCATGCGCAAAAAAATCCCAATTGTAAACTATAACAATTAACTAGTCTATCACATAAATAGAATGATGAATAGTGCACACACATCTAGACCTTTGCATAAAGACACACTCTTTCTTAATTTGAGCACAGGGAAAAGTCTCGATTTTTTTTACTATATACTAACAAGAGATACAACTAGCCACAATATCAGTCGACACGGGTTTGCAACAATTATTTTTCTGAATTTCACCCGTGAAAAAACATTAAGACCTCAGTCACCTATTATTGCTTGCGATTTCTGATAGTATTTGAAAATACTATGAATTATTTCGTAGGAGTATTACTTTATCTTACCATTAACTATGATTTTGTCTGGTTTTAAAACCATACAATGATAATTGTATGCCTGTTCCGCTCTGTTTACTCCTTGTAGATATTAATTTCATTAAAATTGAATTTTATCAAAATAATGTTTTGTGCAATTTTTTCAGTTTGTGCATTTTTTACTAATAACATTCACATTTAATCATGCTCTGATAAAATATGGTAGCTGAAAAATTAATCAGACCAACAGTATTTATGTATACATTTATTTTGAAATGAAATGTTTGCATAGTTAATTCAACTGAATTTTACATTTCTATATACTCTCTCTTTTTTATTTTCAGAACTCGTCATGAAGATGACTGTTAGAGTCCACCTACCAGCTCAGTGAGGTTAAATTTAGCTGCCTGCCCCCTACCATTTGGAGCCACAGTGTATTTGTTACTTGTTGTACTGTTGAATGTCAATTACAATTTAAAATTAAAATTAAACGTCTTTAACAGACAGCGTTTTATATTTACTTCTTTATGTTGAAATCACCTATATTAAGTGTAAACGTATTGATATATGACCGTTCATTGTACACTGACTTCTTGTGGCCGTCCAGGGCCGTACCCAGGATTTTTTTACTGGGGGGGCCCCAAGGGAAGGGTATGGGAGGGGTCCCCCCTCCCTATATATATACTTTTTTTAAATTGTCACTTTGCACTTTGAATTTTAATGCTTATAAAAACGTATTTTGTGATATGAATTAATGGAATATAACAAGTAAATCAGCACATTTCGGAAGTCTTAAACTTTAAACATTGGTGTGACTTCACAACAATATTAAAAGCTTTACATTTCCGCAACTTACGGGTTTAAACTGACGATTATCCACATCAACTCTCGTATTGCTTCCACCATTTTTTTCACGAATCAATAACGTCACAGGTTTTTTTTAATCTGATTATTTGGGAAAGACTTTGTCATTTTTGACGAAAAAAATGCGAAACGCCTAATTTTTGGGTGAAATAATGAAAGTCTTAAATAATCAATTTAACATATTTTACTGTTTTCCAACAAATTCAAGGAAAGAGATAATTGAATTATACAATATTTTTCTACACTGAAACAGGTTAACTTATATAATGAGATCTATTGTTTGTTTCAATTTTCATTTTTTTACCAATGAGCCATTATTAGGTTGATATTACTCAATTCTCGGTACTCAATTATTTTAAATACTGAATTCTGCCAAATTCTTATCTGTTGCTCGGCAAATTTATGAATCTGTTTTTCTTTTAAACAAACATGTTAACTATCTCATAGTAGTCTTTTTCAGTGTTTTCTTCAAAAATGATAAATACTCAGTTTTAATACCTTTGTCAGTGTTTTTGTTCCGGTTCAAATTCAGGGCCCTATTCTCAATGCAAAAAGGATATATTGGGACCTAAAAATTCCCAATAAAAGGTTAAAAAAAACTTTAAGAAGGGAATAATACGTCTAGGGCCTTCTCAAAGAAGAAAAAAAACTTGCGACGGCAATTATCAGACCATAGTCTACGAACTCCTGTAGCAGTTGCTTCCATTCGCTGCACGTATCAAAATACATGTTAAATCAACCGTCGATAGATGAAGCATTCATGATCACAATGGAGGACTGATCTGGGATGTGTGTACAAGGCGATAAGAAAACATTGCCTATAGGCTTATCTCGATTGGCGAGCGTTAATCCCCTTGTTTATCAGGGACAATAAAACATAGTTGCTCTTTTTGTTTTGAGGGAAAGTATACTGTGTGCCCTTGCACGAGAGAAAAAAATGCAGTGGGCCTATTATTTAAAAAAATCATAGTTCGACAGCCAGCTGGGGGGGCCCGGGCCCCTGGGCCCATGGCCTGGGTACGGGCCTGGCCGTCGCCCCCACCCACCCCCACCGCATTTGTTTTATAGAGCAAATTTTGTGCCCCCCCCCCCCCAGTTATGTCCTCTCTGGATCCAACCCTGTATAGTATATAGTAAAAAAAATCGAGATTTTTCCCTGTGAATTTGAGTGGGTTATGTTGTTGTTGTTGTAAGATTCCCCTGTTGAATTATTGGAGTACCCAAGGTGTAGATCTAGTAGTTCTGCGCTTGGTACATGTAGTTTGAGGTTGGCGGCCTCTGGTAATGTCTGATGCTGTCGCACAGAATAAACGAAACCTCGCAATCACAGAGGTATATACGTGCGCGATAAAAACATGCCTTTGTACATTATATCAAGTCGCCCGATGTTAAAAATTGTCAATCACCATAAAATGTAAAAGAAATCCGGTACACTGACTAAAAGTATAATACGGAACGACGGATTGGCACAATAAAATAGAAAATTATATACAAAGTTTTTTCGTCTGGTGTGCCGCTATTAAGTACAGTCAATAGTAAAAGACGATATTTGCTTAAAAGCATAGTACAGGTCGTAGCCAGCGCATATAATTATGGTAAAAGTTGAGAGTTAAAAGCAAGTACATTAAACTATAAGATCGCAAGAAGCGACAGATATGCGTTGGCATATATGTTTATTTCAATATTAATTTCATTAAAAAAAGCAATTTTACCATATTTTGCCAAAATGAGTTGCGCCTAAGATTATGCAATGGTAAACAACTTCGTTTCCGAAAAGCGCATTGATTAATGTAAACAAATTCATCGATATGAGGTGATTTTCTACACTTTTTTTTTATATATCAGAGTTTATTTACAGGTCCTACCGGCCTCTTCACGAGGTCTTTGAGGTTCGACCTGGGGTGAATTTCTACACAAGGTCACCGAATGATATTTAAAGAAAAGGGGAGCAACTCATTCATCTGACTTGACAAATAGTTCTTCTTGAATGCTCTGAGCTTTTATGAGTACATACGTACAGCTCATAGTTCTTCTTTGTAAAATTAAAATCAATGTAAAAAAATAATGTCACACATATGTCCATAAAATCGAGTTAAATCAACCTAATACATTGTTACAAACACAATACCTGTTACAATCGACATCAATTTGCGTCTACTTTGTTGAGAAATGATCAAAACATAAAATTGATATCAAATCGTTTATGGTGGAAGTTGTTATTGTCGATTAGAGCAAAGGGAAAGAAAGAGTTACACTGCACAAATTGTTTTCACAGTGGTATCTGACGATCTGGTCTTATGGTAGCAGTTGAAATTTTATTGTGAATAACATTTTAGTTTGAATTAGGACACATTCTTATGACTGTAATTTCGCTGCGATCAGATAAGTGGCATGTTCCGTTAGTAAGTTGAATAATATCAGACGTATGTTTGCATTGTAAACAAGTTGTTATTAAAATAAAGATACTATGTGGTGTTGGTGTAACTTTTACTATGTGAATGAGGGTTGAAATGCTATGAAACACTTTTTTGCACCAATTAAAATATTTATTGAACATATTCCACATTTGTTTTCGGCTATTAGGCTAGATTATTTAATATACATGTATACATAGAAAATATTGCAGACACACACACACACACACACACACACACACACACACACACACACACACACCCTCACACACCCTCACACACCCACACACACCCACACCCACACCCTCACACACACACACCCTCACACACACAAAGTATAAAGAAATGGAAAAAAGAAACACCATAAAAGAAACTAAGCAAACAAAACAAGAAAGAACAAAGAAATGAATATGCATTGTTATAATGAAATATAAACAAATACAGCTAAAAGATTTACAGAAAGCGAAAACCTAAGCACAATTGAGGGACACCACACATAATCAATTGGTCACTGTCGGCTCAGGAACTACTTTAAAGTACCTCGTGTACCCTTAGGTAAACTAAATGTTCCCCGGGTACGAATAATACGTTTAAAGGCACCCGGCAATACGACGGGGTTCTTTTAGTATATTTTCCGTACACCGGGAACAGTGTAGTATACTTTAAAGTACCTGGGGTACCATATACACACATACAGCTGATAAATTTACATATATTTCCCTGTGTGTGATCGTGCTTATTGAAAGCGAAAGCCTAACCACGATCGAGGGACACCACACATAATTTACGCTCAATTGGTCATTGTCGGCTCAGGTACTACTTAAAAGTACCCCGAGTACTCAGAAGTATTCTACAATGTACCCGGGATACGGAAAATACGCACCCGGTCATACTCCGGAATACTTTTTAAAACCGGTATATATTTTCTGTACCCCACATACTTTGCAGTATATTTTTTAATTACACCGGGTACTTGAAGTAGTATCTGAGCCGACAATAACCAATCGAGCATAATTTACTATTATTTAATTAAATCATTTTATATTTCGAGTCCGCATTGAAGACGTACATAAAGTTGAAAGGCGGTAATGCATGTGTTAATTTGTTTACCATATGAGTGTTTTGGTATATGCATGTATTGAAATACAAATTGAAATAGATGTTCCATGCTTCGACCACCGACTTATCAAAGAATCGAATCCTGAACGAGTTTTCCGGGGTTGGAAGTGTGAAGATCGTGGTGGCGACTGTGGCCTTTGGATTGGGGGTAAGTTACTGGACAATTAATAATGTGACCAACTACTCGAGCTTTCTGTAAATAGATTGACGAAACGTGTTTGTTTGATCTAGATATTACGGCATGGAGTTGTGGTACATTGAATACATGAACCTTGTTGATAATCGAAGTCTCTTCATTTATCGAATTAATTATAAAGTTATTGATAAATTGATTGAGTACAGAGCGATTAATTCATGGCATACAGGGCAATGCGTATGTATGCATTGGTGAACTTATTATGTGTCGATAGTACATGGGCATTATGTTCCGTGTTGAAAATACAAATCTAACATCTGGGTATTTACAGATTGACATTGCGGATGTTCGTCTAGTCGTCCACTGGGGTGCACCAAGAAATCCTTTGTCATACTGGCAGGAGTTGGGGAGGGCAGGCCGGGATGGGAAACCGTCCCTTGCAGTTGTCTATCCCTACGGTCGTTCGTTAGTGGGAGACAGTGGACTGAGAGAGACGTTTAAGAGTGTTCAGTGCTTGAGGCTGTCAGTATTAAAGACTTTGTTAACTAAAGAGATGGGTGAAAGTGAGTTATGCGTTAGGGAAGGTTGCATTTTAAAGAATTGTTCTGTATGTGGCTGTGATCTTTGTCAGTGTTGTTCGAGGTGCTGTGCAAAATGCGGATGTGTTGGTGTGATAGGTGTTTTGGAGAGATTTTTCATTTGATAATTGTCACTGATGAGAATGTTATGATACACAGACAAGAATAACAAGCGAAGAATATATATGTACTGGCATTTCCCCAGAAATTTGGTCAGGCACAGCGGCAGGCGGTTGGTGTCGATTTCTTTATATACTTTCTAAATGTTATAAATCAAAATCCACAATACTCTGGAGCTACTAAAACACAAAATTTCATAATATTTATGTATTTGTCCTCAGTTCATTTCAGTCAAGTCATATATTATAAAATTAAATAACAACCAAAATAAACAGAAAGCAAAAAAATGATTGAAAAACATTCTGTGACCAATGGAAAATCTTGCTTCCAATTTCTTGTCGTTTACAGAGACTAAAGAAAAATGTGTTTTAGGTATATAGCGAATTCTGTAAATATGAAAGAAACTATATATATGTATATATTGTATCTGAATATATTAAATGTTGGTACTGTGAAGTTATAGTCGCCGTTAAGAAAATAGTGTGAACAAATTTTAAATGGTCGGGAGCAATCAAATAAGACGTTTGATTCCAATTAATTGTATTCATAACTTAAATTACGCACAACCGCAACACACATCAGTTACGGTTTATTTTTGAAGCAAGTTCTTTATACTTGTTTATTTTCTGCAATAGTCGTTTACAATTAAAATATTTAAAAGATCGCCGTGGCGTCGTGGATATGGTGTCCGCCTAGCGATCGGGAAGTCACGGGTTAAAACCTCACTGTGAGCGTTCCTTCGATCTCCCCCAAAAGACACCAAGTACAGGTTCTAGTCCCAGGAAACAGATTCGAGAGCGTTTATAAAATCATACGGCTTTCGATGCAATCGAGCTAAAATAAATAGGTTTAAACTAATTAAAATAAAACAAACAAACAATTTGAGCATATCTTTAATTGCTCTACCTCCACATGTACCGGTAATAATAGATCATTATCGACCATTATTATGATATTACGACCATAATCGATCCCCATTAACGACACGTAAATCGTTCATACGTGTTACCTATGCCTCTTATGCACACACCGTTGATAAGAGCGCTGATAAGAGCGTGCATGTTTTGATTGAACGTTGGCCGAATGTAGACAGCATTCGGATTAAAGCTTGCAAGCTCTTGTGAAAATGTCAAGCGCACGCATTTTAGTCCGCTAGGCTAAAATCGCCTGGGGAAATCCCTGATTATATGTATCTATACATATGAATATATGGTGTTCGAATATATGTATGAATACAAGTTACACTTTGAATGGGTTGTTTTATATAAATCATTGTTCTTAAATCATGCTCCAGTGTTTTACTTATTGTTATAATGTATAATAATGTCTATCTCAGAAGTCAATGAATTACACTCAATATCAATATTAAAGTGATAAGTCTTATGCTACTAAGAAGTGAATTTTTAATTTATGTCTTACCTTATTAAAGTATCTGATGAATAAGTCATTATCAATTGAAAGTCATACAACTTGTGTTACTTATCAGTGATTACTTTTTGTAACTTCTATCAATTCCTAGTTTTCATAATTCTTATAATCCATGCATTACACTTTTGTTATTTTCTATTTTGTTTATGGCTAAAAGCAATTGTATACTTTAGAGCTAATAAATGTTGCTGCTGTAGATGCTGTTGTGTTATAATTCCCTTACGGCAGATCTAAGGGTCATCGTTCCTTTTGTTTCTTCATAATGTCTGTTGTCTGAGCGCTATTCATATACAATTAACATAAGTATTAATTAAAATTTGAACAAATTATATATAAAATTTCTGTCCATTTAAAACAAATATTTAATATTTGAAAATAACCTTTCTTATTCTTAAAAACATAAATTGTATGTTCGGAGAAAAGCATAGGTAAACCGTTTATTAGTACATGTTGTAAACACACCGCATGCGTTCCTTTAATTTTTCTTTTGGTTAATAAAAACTGTTCGATATGCAAACAAGTTGACATTTACATTTACGCTTGACGTGTTTGAACATGGTTCAAACAAAAATCTCAAACCTAAATTCAAGCACTTTTCAAGGACTTTTTAAGGCCAAATTTTCATTTTCAAGGCCGAGAACCGTATGTTAGTTTCCTTTAAAAAATGCATTTTCAAGCCAGATTAACACAGTATATATCATTTATTTGCTCTAACACATTAAACTAATTTCACAATAAATCATTTGTGTTATTTCTAATTATTACATACACATAAATGTTATCCATCCTTAACTCAATGAGTCTCACATATGTATTTACTTTTTAAAGTTATTACAAACAAACACACTGTCTCTTTATATGCTCACATCAAACAGACTAGTTCATTTCATTTAAACAGAAGTCAGTTACTATAACATTTTGTATTTCACAGGGCTGTTGTTGTTAATGTCTGTTTTAGATTGCACAGTTTTAACAATAGCACCTTCCTGTTTCACCAAAAAGCACAATGCAGGACCCCTGTTTGCTTCTCAATTTCATGTTTTCTTTGTGGGTTTCCCCTTTATCGTGGCTTTTCAAAGCGCTTTCACCCATTCCCCCCGACACCAATGGTCTTTATATAGACCCAACAATGTGCTTTTCAAATGTCATTTGTTTTCTGTTCCGAGGAACATTCATAAGTTTCGCGCAAAACATAACGATAAACGTCATTTTGACAACTTCTTTATGACCAGAAAATAGCGCCATGAATATTCATGTTTAAAGAATGTTGACGTATCGTATAAGTTGTAATTATTTAAGCATTTTTCTGCATATCATCGGTGTTTATGACCAGAAAGTAGCGCCAGGAATATTCAGTTAACCACTCTGGTTTGAAACGACACTTCCCCATCGCTGAATTTTTAATCGCGAAAATTGATCACAATGGCGAACCTCTGACGTAGTACACATAATCTGTGACGTGTACACTTAATGTTTCGTACCCAATAGTGTACGAAACTTATATTTTGGTACACATTTTTTGCGCGAAGGAATTTATGATAAATTTTCGTAATATTTTCCTTAAGAACGATTTAAGTTTATGGCGATGATAAAAGTAATTTTGAACAAAATAAAAATTTTCAAGGCTTTTTTTACATGAAATAAGTATTTTTCTAGCACTTTTTCAAGGCCAACCTTTGTTCAAGGGCTTTTCAAGCCTAGGACTCGTTTTCAAGCACTTTTCAAGCCCTGTGCGAACCCTGTTGAAACTTTGATTAAAATCTTTCTTCTGCGAGCACACCACATCATGTAAGTTATCTTAAAGGGATCTTTTCACGCTTTGGTAAATTGACAAAATTGAAAAAAGTTGTTTCAGATTCGCAAATTTTCGTTTTAGTTATGATATTTGTGAGGAAACAGTAATACTGAACATTTACCATGGTCTAATATAGCCATTATATGCATCTTTTGACAATTTTAAAACCTAAAAATTATAAAGCGTTGCAACGCGAAACGATTGAATAATTTGGAGAGTTCTGTTTTTGTCGTTAAATTTTGTGAAACTACGAAGATTGCTTATTTTAGGTATAAAATACGACAAGTATGTGTACTTGGCGGAATAGCTCAGTAGGCTAAAGCGTTTTTACTTCAGGACTCTGGCAGGACTCCAGGGGTCACTGGTTCGAAACCTGCTCCGGGCAATGTTCTTTTCCTTTTTTTAATTTTATTCTTGATTTTTTACTGGAGCTTTTACGATCCAATGTTTACATTTATCAATATAAAGCATTTAATGAATAAGTTAAAAAATGCCAAAATCTGTGAAAAGGCCCCTTTAATTTGCTCATTATAGATATATTGACGATCTATTTGTGTTAATTCATGCCAGAAAATAGTTTATGTTGCTAATTTTACCAATAAATCCCCGCCTGAAATCCCGGCGGGGATTTTGCTATGGTAAATTGCGAAACCAGTTGCAACTCCCAGACCCGGAGGGTCAATAGCTGGGAGTTGGATTATTGCAACTAGCCTCTAAACCTATAAGTTCGTGCACCTTAAATTTCAATGGCATATCTTTCATGAAAATTCATTAGACAATAACTAAACTTGATATATACTTTATGATTTATCTTTTGTTTAACAAATAACGAGTGAAATATGTTGGTTGACAGATAATAATAATGGAGTTACGTACCTTTAAACATTCATGTATATGGTAGTCTGCGTCACACAGAATAACCCTATAAGATCGTGCACCGATTTTGATGACGTCACAGCGAGGCCCTGGGATATGTTTATAATAGCCGATATATGTTTTTGTGAATATGTGTTTATTTGTATTAAATATGTGTTGTTGTAAATGAATTTCGTGAATAAACTGTATTGAAAATAATGGTTTAAACAACACTGGTCTTCATAAAAACGAAATATGAACTGTGATAACTGTATTCAGAGGTCTAGATAAAGTGTATTTACTAACGGAAAATAGCTAAATAAAATTCTATTCACAATGGGGGCATAAAAGGCTGTCACCCCTTCTAATGACAGTTGTTTTGTGACAAAATCCCAAATTGACGCAGTGAGAACCATCATCACAATTGGCCGGACACGATCTTAACGTATCTCGTGGCATCATTTTGGGGTGAAATTTCCCGCATACACAGCATAATCGTATTGTAATGCAAAGTACAGAGAGCACAATACAAATTCGAGACGGGCCTCCAAGGAAAACTACTCTTACAACATTTTACGATCAAAACATTGACAAACATAGCCGTCCAGTGAAGGAAATGTGCAGATTTTAAACATTGTTTTGGCTATTTCTTTGGAACGAGGTCAGAATAACGGACGAATAACGGACAATTTATATCATATTTATTGTTTTTTCCTCATGATTTTTGTCTTATCCGCTGTGGAAATTCTCGCGTTACAAAAGTGAACAGTTTTCAGGCACGTACGTTCGAATGTTGCTTAGAAGTTTACGTCATAAAAAAGTACACGATCTTATAGGGCTGCACGAAATTATAGGAATAGAGGATAACTTGACAAAATGTACAGTGCACGATTCATTTGTTTGAGAAATTGACATTGTATGAATAAGACCATAGTAAATGTATAGATATTGCACATTAATAGGTGTAAGAAACACATTTACCCTTTTTCATCACATTATAAGATTTGTATTCGTTACTAAAATAAATGGTTTCTGTTCGTTCTCTAAATGCTTTGTTAAACGCCGCCATCTTAGGTTACATTCAACTAAAACATCGAGTGTCCCTCCGTAGTGCGTAATTTCTAAAGAGTTATTTTTCTCTTCTTGCATAAAAACTATTTTATAATCTTAGACTTGTATTATGTGGCTATTTCTAATATCGGAAATGTGTCATAAGTATTTTGATGACGACAATTGCATTGTAAGTTAAAACATGAACACAAAAATAAATGAACTTTTAATTTGCGTTTTCTGTTGTATGGGGCTTTTGTCGAACAATGCTTTGTTGAAATATGGCTGCCAAAACGATGTTTGTACAGGTGTCTAAATTCGTATGACATGCCCTTTTATTGAAATTAATAACAAAAACAACGTATCTATCTTTAAAATTATACCAGGCTTGCAATAGGTGAAAGAAAGGCTTGACAAAATGCTTTAAAAGTTTGCAGTATTATAATGGGAGTCTTTCGGAATTTGAATTAATGTAATTTAAATGGTAAAAGCAAAGATACTGGAATGTTAATGTTGCAGAAATTCATCAATAACTATGACAAGAAAAAGATTTGTAATGATTGGTTGACCATTGCAGTGCTAGACAAGATGGGAGATGTGAATAGTTGGGCATAAATGGGTGGGCATGTATGGGTGGGAAGTTGATCCGGTTGGGAAGAATAAATGTTAAATTTCCGAATTACCTTACTATCAAATACGATGATCTTCATATATTTAAATTTCAGATGGAGAACAAGATTAAAAAATACACAATGATACGCATGTATTCCATTCACGCCATTCACTCTTTTTTCGTAGGCCTGATCGTTTATCTCTTAATCCACATATTGTGAACAACCAGTGGCAGTCTTGTTCCAGGCTGGAAGAATGTAAACACACCGTTAAGATTTTTTTCAAATATCTCAAGTTATTGAATTATATTTGAAAAAAATCTTTAGTGCATACAACACAAATGTTCTTGCAGTTTGTGCTGATATCTAAAAGTATAAGAATACATCCCTTTTATACGTCTGAAATCGGTGACAACAATTTCACGTTGCGTAAAGCATAACCGTGCATAACCGTGCAGTGCACAGTGAATTTTTAAACAAGAACACATGCTTATTAAATTAAGTAATTTTGATGCCAACTATGCTTGTTCCATTCAAATCATCGCGCAGAGGTTGTATATTTTGTTGTTACACATGTCGTTAAATTAATTTACCGAAAATAATGTCACATGTGGAGTACTCTCCAATAATTATATTGTCAAGTAATATAGTTGAATATCTTCCCATAAGATTCATACCCGGGTCCTCTGCGAGTAAAATATAACGCGCTTGCTCTGTGTCTGTTCAGCTTTAATACTGTTTACTGTTCAGCCTATTTAAAACGCCTTGTAAGAAATACACGTAAGTTCCAAACTATCATTATTCAAATCCAGATTAATTCCAGACGCTTTCCTATATTAATGCATGTACTTTCTTTACTGCCCAACCGATTGCTACAACAAAGTATATGTTCCAGGTCTTAGCGGTTACTGTCATTCATGATTGAATTAATGCCTTTATAATCTTGGGAGTAAATATTACAGTTTTTTTTAAGTTGTTCTTTTACCAGATTAATATGGGAGTTAAAGTCGGGTCAAGCTGTGAGTGTGATTTTGATTTTTGAGTCATGCATACATGCCTCGCACAAACTTTACGCAGAGTTGTCGTTCCTTGCTCTCACATACAATCCCTGCCCTAACAAGAAAATCCTCCCAGAATTAATAGGATTATATTTTTTGGTTTAAGTATTTTATTATAAAAAGTAGTGTCATGTTCTTTTATATTTTTTAAAAAGGGTATACATTTAGGTTTCTCATAAAAATAGTAACTACCTTAATTAAAAAGTAAAAATAACAAAAGTAAAATTATTATACCACTTGGCTAAGCTATCATCACGCGGTTGGCTTTGAAGGGAGGGATTTAACCCAGCTATGCTGGTTCCAATCTATGCGCGCTGGTTGGCCTTGCACTCGACAAACCTCCGCATATAAATAATATCTGGCATTATTTAAATGTGCACCAATGATGAAGTTACAATCCCGACAAGATCTGACAGAGGCAATGAACTTAATCTTTCTTTTACAGTTTTTGTTTTTTGTCGAAAGTTTTGTTCGAGTATTAACAGTATATGGTTATTAAAATGCATTTAACAAATGACAACATGCTTTTGCGTTTAAATAAAAAAGAAATCAAAAACATTTTTCGGTTTAAGTAAATAATGCCTCTCCTCCTGAAGATTACTGCTAATGCTTCGGTTATCATCGGTTACCTTCGGTTATCATCGGTTACCTTCGGTTATCATCGGTTACCTTCGGTTATCATCGGTTACCTTCGGTTATCATCGGTTACCTTCGGTTATCATGGATTATAATCAGTTATCATCACTCTCCGTGCATCATACAGTATACCCGTGTACAGAATTCGATAGTTATATAATAACGTTTCTTTAACAAAATATATACCGGTAATTCAAATTTATATTCAGCAAACAATGTTCAATACATACAAACATTCACATAAGACGTTTAGCGTACGAAAAACGCACTGAATGTTTCTACATGAAACTTGATAAACCTTCGGTTAAATGTGAACCTCGTTCTGTTAAAACGGGGCGTTATGCATGTGCGTAAAGTGTCGTCCCAGATTAGCCTGTGCCGGACAAGCGTCCACACGCCGTATGCTGCTATATGGAGTTGTACGACGCAGACGGACAAGCGTACATACGCCGTATGCTGTTATATGGAGTTGTACGAAGCAGATTTCTTCCTACACGGACAAATGATGAATAGCGTCCCACTCTGCAACATAGACAATCAACATGTTACTTTAACAACGCTTGTGTTGTTATTTTTTAGCGTTTTTTAAGTATAGTTTTTCTGTTGTTTTTGTAAGCAAACAAAAATACTATTGTGAATCGTTTGGCTCGAAGTTCGTTTCTCTCGAAGTTCTCTTGTCGGTCCCAGCGACATCGGGAGTCAACTAAGAAGTGCAAGGGGGTGGGGGAGCAGTGCGCAATAACATGCTATTAAGCCGTTGATATTTCACATAATCACAATAAATCGCACAATTGGTGCAAAAATGTACCATGTGACATTGAAATAAGAAAGCACATGGTACCTTTTTGCACCAATAGAGCGAAATATACAATACGTATTGTGCGTATAACTTGTGTATGAATGCACGTTAAGTCTCTATACGGACATCGCCCGTGAAGCCCTATTAGACTTCACGTTGATCGAACATCTAATGCAAACGACAAATATACGATCATGCTTGAGGGTGGACGCAAATCATTTGACCCCCCTGGTGCCAGTGTGTAACCACGAGGCAACAATAGGCTCAAATAATTTAGCCGTGCCTATGAAAACGGGGCTTATTGCAGTCCGCACGTGCTTTTTAGGGACGATACTTTACGCTTTTATTACATTTTTCGTTCAACTTTAGTCCTTTCTTAGCGAAAATCTAAGAAATAGGCGGAACGTGTTGTCCCTGATTAGCCTTTGCGGACTGTATTATGCCCTGTTTTCGCAAAGCGCGGTTTAATACTTAAACTTCGGACTCCACAGGCTAATCTGGGGCGACAGTTTATGCTTATGCATTAAGTCCCGTTTTCCCATAGCGCGGATGTGTATGTATCTAGGCAGGTTGGACCAAAATCCGTAGTTTGGAAAGAGTTCCTTTCCCTCGGCGCGATGGCACGAATGAATGAAACACAGCCAATGATGTAGATGAACAACACGCAAGCACATCTTGACGGCAATCACAAAAATGTTAAAAATGAACAGTGCTCTATATTATTTAACGACTTCAATACAGATTTAATCAAATTATGAAACTTCAGAAATATTATCAGGAGAGCGAATATGTTTACTGATTTTGAGAGTTATGGTAAGGGTTAGACCCTAACCCTAACCTCACACATGACCCATAATATTTCGGGAAACATTTAAAGGTAAATAAACGTTAATCTCATGGCAATATAATTCAGATTCAATAGAAATAAAAAGGCAAGACACTTCAATGTAATGACCATTGAATTACTAAATTATTATACACAGACCAGAGCAGCAGAACCGTGACTTTCTGAGAAACGATTAAATGAAACAACATCGATAATCAACTAGAATCGTCTCGTCTCGTCTTTAGTAAATAGCTGTAGAAACAAAGCATCATATAGCTAACACTCAGATGATAGGAATCGTCTTGTCTTGTCTTTAGTAAATAGCTATAGAAACAAAGCATCATATAGCTAACACTCAGATGATAGGAATCGTCTCGTCTTGTCTTTAGTAAATAGCTATAGAAACAAAGCATCATATAGCTAACACTCAGATGATAGGAATCGTCTTGTCTCGTCTTTAGTAAATAGCTGTAGAAACAAAGCATCATATAGCTAACACTCAGATGATAGGAATCGTCTCGTCTTGTCTTTAGTAAATAGCTGTAGAAACAAAGCATCATATAGCTAACACTCAGATGATAGGAATCGTCTTGTCTCGTCTTTAGTAAATAGCTGTAGAAACAAAGCATCATATAGCTAACACTCAGATGATAGGAATCGTCTTGTCTCGTCTTTAGTAAATAGCTGTAGAAACAAAGCATCATATAGCTAACACTCAGATGATAGGAATCGTCTCGTATTGTCTATAGTAAATAGCTATAGAAACAAAGCATCATATAGCTAACACTCAGATGATAGGAATCGTCTTGTCTCGTCTTTAGTAAATAGCTGTAATAACAAAGCATCATATAGCTAACACTCAGATGATAGGAATCGTCTTGTCTCGTCTTTAGTAAATAGCTGTAGAAACAAAGCATCATATAGCTAACACTCAGATGATAGGAATCGTCTCGTATTGGCTATAGTAAATAGCTATAGAAACAAAGCATCATATAGCTAACACTCAGATGATAGGAATCGTCTCGTATTGTCTTTAGTAAATAGCTGTAGAAACAAAGCATCATCTAGCTAACACTCAGATGATAGGAATCGTCTCGTCTCGTCTTTAGTAAATAGCTGTAGAAACAAAGCATCATATAGCTAACACTCAGATGATAGTAATCGTCTCGTATTGTCTTTAGTAAATAGCTGTAGAAACAAAGCATCATCTAGCTAACACTCAGATGATAGGAATCGTCTCGTCTTGTCTTTAGTAAGTAGCTATAGAAACAAAGCATCATCTAGCTAACACTCAGATGATAGGAATCGTCTCGTCTTGTCTTTAGTAAATAGCTGTAGAAACAAAGCATCATCTAGCTAACACTCAGATGATAGGAATCGTCTCGTCTTGTCTTAAGTAAATAGCTGTAGAAACAAAGCATCATATAGCTAACACTCAGATGATAGGAATCGTCTCGTCTTGTCTTTAGTAAATAGCTATAGAAACAAAGCATCATATAGCTAACACTCAGATGATAGGAATCGTCTCGTCTTGTCTTTAGTAAATAGCTGTAGAAACAAAGCATCATATAGCTAACACTCAGATGATAGGAATCGTCTCGTCTTGTCTTAAGTAAATAGCTGTAGAAACAAAGCATCATATAGCTAACACTCAGATGATAGATATCGTCTCGTCTCGTCTTTAGTAAATAGCTATAGAAACAAAGCATCATATAGCTAACACTCAGATGATAGGAATCGTCTTGTCTCGTCTTTAGTAAATAGCTGTAGAAACAAAGCATCATATAGCTAACACTCAGATGATAGTGATCGACGTGCAATTCAGAAAAAAACGGTAATAAAGCTGTAAAAGGCCATACAAACATACATTCGCCGTGGCGTAGTTTATATGGCGTTCGCCTATCGATCGGGAGGTCACGGGTTCGATCCCCACTGTGTGAGCGTTCTTTTGAAATCCCCCACAGACACCAAGTACTGGTGTTTCAAATAAGCCTAAGGCTTTGTATGCAATCGAGCTAATATAAATAGGTTTAAACTAAACTAAACCAAAGGCCATTCTACGAATCGGTTGTGTATGTCCATATATGTCCATCTTTAGCCACATAAAATAGTTAAATAATTTCAAATTAATATCATTCTTATAGTCAGTTACTATTCAAATGTTATAATCTACCAAAACACAGAGACTCATATATGTTTCAAATAGAAATATCGTCACAAGATGACCTACTTGCGTCAGTAACCGTAAAGTTTATTCCGTAGTGACGTTATACGACTCCTCGTTTTATCAACTTATTAATTATTTTCTTGGCATATCGTATTACATATTGATGGATCATTGAATTTAATACCTAAATTGATAGTTTCAATATAAATGTTATTGGCAAATGTTTAATATTGATCATTAAAACTTAAAAACTTGCTCTAAAAATCTTGATTACAAATCAATAAATATGAGCCGCGCTCTGGGAAAGCAGAGCTTAATGCATGTGCGTAAAGTGTCGTTAAATATTCGCCTGTGCGATTCGACACTTTCAACTTGTATGGTATTTTTGTTTTACGGAATTCTTTTTGAAAAGAAATTACCAGTCTAGTTGAAAAGTGTCGTTCCTGATTAGCCTTTGTGGACTGCGCATGCTAATCTGGGACGACATCTTACGAGCATGCATTAATGCAAATCTGGGATGAGATTTTACGAACATGCATTAAGCCCGGTTTTCCAATAGCGATGTTCATATTTTATCTTTATAGGATAAGATTTTATGTACTTTTCGAATAAGTACATTATTAAGTTTCGGCCAACTTTTTAAATTTTTACATTTTCCCGTTTTGAAGCAACGTGTAAATTGCTATATGCGAACAGCATAAAATCAGAACAGCAAGTACGGCACAGGCTGTTCAGATTGAACGCGGTTTGGTGCTCATACGTATACACAAAAGGAGCTGATAGTTTCAATACAGATAAATACACTGTTTCTAGGTGGTGAAGTACATGAGAGTGTTAACCGCTGACAAAAAAGTTTCTGAAATAACATACAGACATTGATCTATAGTAGTTGTAATAACAACAATACAAAAAGGGTAATTGACCAAAAATATTAATTCTTTATTTGTAGATCTACATTTTAACTCAAATTACAAGTGTGCTTTACAATAGTGTAGGTCATCTTTGAGAGGGAGAAAGGTGTTGGGCGTGAAAAGCCGCCCCAAATGGTGAATGGCTGTGGTAAGTTATAAATATTTAATTATTCATCATTAAGAAACATATCGGACGATTTAAGTGAGCGCGCAAAAACAATCAACAACTGTGACAGCTATATCCGGCTTTCCTCAAGCGGACTCTACCACAATGTTGTTTTCATTATGATTACAATATGTTACACTGATAATGACATGAACTAATCAAAGCGCTGAAGGCACTGTAAGTGTTCGCTGTTGTAAAATGTCGTCTTTGATTAGCTTGTGCGCATTGCACAGGCTAATCGGTATGCACAGGCTAATCTTATTTGACATGCATGAAGCCTCGTTTTCCCTGAAAGTAGCCAATATGTACAGATTTCAATGATAAACACTAGACTGGCCAATCTCGTCTTACAAGCCGTTAAAACTATTAGTCATATAAACCCTCTGCAGTGTACCAGTAACAAGCAAATGGGGGTTATCTTTCCTAGCAGACTCTCTATATAGCTTTTGTCGTTTGCTGCAACAGGCAGTGGTTGTCTTTCCATACCGTACCTAAGGCTTCTAAGCACATACTGATTTGCAAAATATGGTCTGTAACATAAGTGTGAGCTAACGCTCACACTAAAAATTAAAAAGGCAGTTTTCATGTTTACAAATCAACATCAATAACTCAGTTCCGTTTCGACTCGATGCTATTAATCCATTTGGAATAACACCATCGTGGTTTAGAACCCTATAATCGGAAATACTTATCTTATATCTTATTTTTAAGAAATGTTTCATTACTGATGTTTAAGATTTGGCAGTCACTACCAATTAAAAACAATGTTAAAGTATGTTTATCCCATTTGTATACCGACATTGACGGTATAACATATGGAATAAACTAGCCGGTCTCCCACCTTGTTGAACATACCTGTCGCGTGCACGGACTACTTTTTATTTTACCACTGAATGGTTTGTCATAAGAAATCTCTAGAGTCGAGAAAACTTTGGCTTTAAAACTATAAATACGACCTTCAACCTTTAGATCTAGTCGAGGAACATAATTTTGCGCCATCCGTAGAATGAATCAGCTGGTTGATGGCGTCATAAAATGACATACTTATTGCGTCAATTTTGTGATGTCATCTTAAGGTATATACACGAAACAAGTATGCTATGTCTGGGAATAAAACATTGAAGACGCGCATTTTTTACGTGTTAATGTATCGTGAATGTAATTATGAAAAAGAACATATTCCATGAACTTCTTACCTCGGATGGAACCTTTCAGACGAAGGATTTCGATCTACATGTAGATCAGGTCTAGCCTATTCGTGTTATTAATTTTTCAGAATGTGCGTGCCTATTTGGATGTGAAATTGTGCGTAGAGCATACTTATGGGTGTGTATTTTGGTTCAGAAGTCTATTCGAATTGTTTTGCTTTTGGATGTAAGTAAACATTAGGGTATTTTCTTTGATGAATAAACTTTGTCTTCGCTATTTTATCAAAGAAAGTCTATTCAGTAAGAATAACCCGTTTGCAACAAGTGTTTCAATGTTTATTAGAATTATGACGGATTATCTTGTGTTGGGTCGCACACTACAGGATGTAAAGATCTAGACGCCATCAAAATCTGCAGCGTCCATGACAAAATAAGGCGAACATAGTTTTTTTGATAATTTATGTTTAGAACGACTCCGTGTGTAAATCTACGTGTACATGTAGATCTGTTGACATCGACATCCTTTGTCAGGAGCAATCGCCGCCATATTGGATTTTGATCATTTTCTTTCGAAAAAAGAATGAATTATATTAAAGTAAAATCTTTCGGCGTTTGTAATGTGTTACAATTTTTCATGCTGCGTAAAATTGAATTGATGCATATGGTGATATTTTTCTCGTTTAACAGTTTTTGTCTGAAATTGTTTAAGACTATTTGGCGTACCAGGACAAATACATTCTATATCACTACGTCATGTTACATTCGTTAGATGTTAAGCGCTTTTAAAATTGAATTAAAATTATTGTTAATGTTATTAGATCTTTTTATGTTAAATGTCGCGTTGACAAAAAATCAAATGGGACAAATAGAATACTAGGATTAGCGTTGAATACAGAGAAGATTATGTTGCTCGGCTCGAGCACCGAAAGCGGTCCCCAAGGCTCGCGTTCCGGCGTTTTAAGCCTTATCTGTATTCAACGCTAACCTAGTGTTCTGTATATGTGTTCATATGTTTATTTTATCTGTAATCTTCATACGAATTATGCAAACAGTGAAATACTTTAACTGATAGAACAACAATATATTGAAAATTGACACACACAATTCATTTTGTGTTCGTTATTTTAAATAAAAATGACTAAATGTAAAACGCACAGTCAACACAAATTTCGTCAATCTATTAACATTTAAGCACGCAAACATCTGGTCTTGTAAATGAGGATATGCGTTATATACATATAAAGCAATGACGTTTTGTATCCGAATGCAAAACCAACAACAACGATGAGCAATTGAGCTTGTCTGCAATAACTCTTGTGATCAAACATTTGAACTATATTTTCATATTATTTTTATTTGAAATCACAACACACTTTCAATGTACAACATTATTCCCACTTAAATCTATGGATATGTACTCTAACCAGAGTGCAAGAAAATACTTTAATCAGCAAACAACACATCGCTTACATCAACATGTAAATGTATATCTCTTTAAGGCACATAAACACATCGCTTACATCAACATGTAAATGTATATCTCTTTAAGGCACATCGCTTACATCAACATGTAAATGTATATCTCTTTAAGGCACATAAACACATCGCTTACATCAACATGTAAATGTATATCTCTTTAAGGCACATAAACACATCGCTTACATCAACATGTAAATGTATATCTCTTTACATCGCTTACATCAACATGTAAATGTATATCTCTTTAAGGCACAAAAACACATCGCTTACATCAACATGTAAATGTATATCTCTTTAAGGCACATCACATCGCTTACATCAACATGTAAATGTATATCTCTTTAAGGCACATACATCGCTTACATCAACATGTAAATGTATATCTCTTTAAAACACATCGCTTACATCAACATGTAAATGTATATCTCTTTAAGGCACATACACTTTAATATGTTCATAACAAATGAAAAGTAAAAGCAATAATAACAACACAAAATAAATGCAATATTTTGCACGTAGAGACCCTCATAACCATACCATTTCTTAAAGATCATTCCGATCCAAATTAATTAAAAAATATAGGTAAAGTGATATATACGACGGAACTCAAAGTGAATCAAAGTTAACTGTTTTAAAGCCATCTCTGGCTACTCTCCAGTTAAATGTTCACCGACACCTGTCAAAATCTCATCATAATGTTTCTAACTTTCAACAATAAAATGTTTTTCCTTCCACATATTCAAAGGCATATTCACGAATTATCGGCTAGTCATGACTACTGCCTATATACAAAATTAATAAATTAAGTTGATTTATTTGGACGGTAATTATGTAACCTCTACGGACAAACCACTGGTTATAAATGATTGAAAGTACCATGAGTTGTGTAATGTGCTCTGTCTAAACCATACAACAACAATGCATGTAAGCGAGAATATACACACTTACAAATATAATACGCTAGACATTATACATGTATTACAATTAACTTAACATACACCAGGTTAAAGTCTTAAGGAATACATGTATTTATATTTTTACTTTTTTGAATACTCTTAACAGATATTTATATAAATCAGACATAAGCATAGGAAATCATGCACTAAATTAGGAAGTCCCTGATCGATATCAGGTACTCAAGCGTTTGAAAAAAACTTGAAGCAGTACGTATAATTTATACAAGCTATATTTATGTAACATGTTTATTTGGAGTAGACAACAAATCAAGACATGATTAGTACAAAAGCACCTAGTACTGGGTGCATATTTGATTAGGTTCCATTTACTGTCCATATTCAACAATCATCTAAATGGTAGACATTAACAGAGATAAGTTTTATAATTACAATGTATAATAATATGTAAACAGTATTGGATAAGAGTTCTTAGCAGATCACACGCTTAAAGCAGTTTTATGCTTTGTCGAAGCAACTAACTCCCATGTATTTTAGTAACGGTGTGTTGTCCGAATTCTTAAAGGGTCATTTTCTTGATTGTTTTGTAAAAGAATGTCAACGAAAATATAAAAAAAAACAACCATATGGAACTATTTTTATATTTAAACTTAACTTGATAACAGTTACATTTAGAAGCTTTACATGCAGACTATTTATAAATGGTCAGTTATGGCTCTGTCCGTAATTTTTCAAGTCGACACCGTTACGGAGAAAATTTTATCTACCGCAAGGGAATGATACGGGGATACATCTTTTTCCGAAAAGTAAACATTCTTTCAACCTTTCACGTCATAATAAAGCAATGAACAATTCGCGAACAATGTGAAAATCACCAAAAAGTAAGTAAAATATTGAACGTACTTTTATTCAGTGTCAACACCGTTCTACCATTTTCTTTGATATTTCCACTTCCTGTTCTTTTATAATTTTCAAATATTATGTATTCTTAGATGCCACAAAATAATGTGTTCGTAATGTGTTTTTGAGACAAGTAGCATGCTGTTTGTGGATGATCAAATGCCTGAATGTCATCACCGTTACAGTCCACACCGTTACGCTGAATGAGTAACGGTGATGACAACATCGTGACGGTGTGCACAAATATATACACACATTATGGTGTGAATAAACTTCGGTTTCATGTCGCCGATTGTTTTTCCAACAACATCGCGAATTTTACACGGAATTTATCAGACAAAAATGGAGAATTAATACAATTGGAATCAGTTCTGTCAGAAATCCCGAATGTCATCACCGTTACGTTCCACACCGTTACGCTTTATGAGAAACGGTGTTGACAACATCGTAACGGTGTGGAGAAATTTATACAAACAATATGATGCGAATAAAGTTGGTATTCATATCGCCGATTGTATTTCAAACAACTTCACAAATTTTACATTGAACTTATCTTACATACTTTCTAGTAAAAAACACTATGCAAATAAACAAGAATATGAAAGTATAATATAATCTGTCCACACCGTTACAAATGTGACAACACCGATACGCCGCATAAAAAAGAAGACATTTATATACATTAAGATTCAACAAAAACTGCAAACGTGTTTTAACATCATAGTCTTCAAAAAGGTGTCCGATGAAAGAAGAATTTAGTATATAAACATGTACCCAAACATTTAATAGAAATTCTCAAAGTTGTAAAACGTAATTAAAATGTATTTACACCGTTACGCACTTAATGTTCTGACAAAGTCACTGACGATTTGGAATTAATGTAATAGCCACTCATTATCACTTTATACAATGAAACAACGCCAAAAAATTCATTTAAATTAAGTTGAAATAAAATAATATTATCAAACAAGTATATATATATATATATATATATATACACACTTGGCTTTTGAAATTTAACACTGAAAAATGTGCAGAAATGCATTTGGAAAAAATAACCCAAACAAGACATACCTTCTTGGACAAGGATCTGAAAGAAAGGAAATTACAAGTAAAATGCAAGAAAGGGATTTAGGGATTATATTCAGTCCTAATTTGAAATTTAGAGAACATATGAACCAGTGTATAAATAAAGCGAACAGCAAAATAGGACTAATTAGAAGGACTTTTCTTCACATTACTACAAAACAACTAAGGAAATTATACAAGTCGTTAATCAGACCTCACTTGGAATATGGTAATATAATTTGGTACCCACGATTCAAGAAAGATATAGAAATTGTAGAACGAGTACAAAAACGTGCGACTAAATTATTATACTATGTTAGACACTTACCATACATTGAAAGACTTAAAATATTGAAAATACCATCTTTGTCATATCGTCGTTTCCGTGGAGACATGATCGAAGTTTTTAAACTCTTGAATAACAAAGAAGACATTCAATTTGACAGATTTTTTGAAACGAACAATACTACGACAAGGGTCACTGTTTAAAACTCAAGAAGAAATCTTGTAGAAAGGACATAAGAAAATACTTCTTTTCTCAGAGAGTGATAGATCCGTGGAATAATCTACCGGAAATCGTTGTTACAGTGCCATCCTTTAATACCTTTAAAAACAGATTGGACAAATACATGGGAGATAAAAATGTACTCAGTTATACCGGAGACTACCTGGGTTAACGAACATGAGGGAGCTATTAGAAGCTGATCCAGCTTGCGGCCCTAACCGGATATGTATGTATGTATGTCCGTAACGGTGTTCTTCACAGCTTTTGACGTGCGTCAAATAAGCCTTCATAATCGCGATCTGGGTCACATTAGGTCATGCCCAGCTTAGGTTGACGTCCGTCTGACATGTACCTAACTGATAAACGGGCTGTCGACACTGCTTTACTAATTGTGTTTTTGAATATTTTTTTATTAATAATGGAAACTTATCAAATATTCACCCTACTACAAATAAAGTCTATTACTAATATGCGTGTATGACACCAATCGTTACTTAACCTAAGCATGTCTACACAGCATGTATACACATTAACGAAAAATGTGTATTTTCTTGCTTACGTATCGATATGATATGGGTTTGTTTTTTTAAACCTATTTATTTAAGCTCGATTGCGTAACAAGCCTAAGCTTATATGAAACGCTCTCGAGTCCGTGTCCTTGGTGTATATGGGGGAGATCTAAAGAACGCTCCCACAGTGGGGATCGAATCCGTGACCTCCCGATCGCTAGGCGGACACCAAATCCACTACGCCACGGCGATCTTTTGTTTAATGTTTGATATGTATAAAACATGACATAAAATTAACATAAAGCAATTGTTTTGTTCAACAAGAAAACACTTATGGTTCACGAACTTAATTGTATATCAATATAAGCAACCACAACATTTAGGTAAATCTGGTCTTAAGACATTTGCTGAAGTTTAAAATTGGCAGATTTATGGTAACTGGCCGCAGTGAATGCACTCCACTGACAGCTTCACGGTCAACGTGAAACAAACTGTAAAACAACTAGTAAACTGTCACATTTACTTATAAACCACAAGTCAATTAAATATACTATACTAGCAAGTATAAATTTATCATACACAATAAACATTTCTTAAAGAGGCATTTTGTGCCAAACATTCACTTATAATCGTCATAATTACGTTTTAATGTTTATTTTACAAATTCAATTAGACTTATGGTTGAGTATATTGTGTGAATAATTTGAAATACAAATGTTCTGTGTGAATTTACTTGTTCATTTGAGATGTCAACACAGCCATTTTCTAACAAGGGAGACAACTTTGTTTTTATTTTTAAGAAAATGATAGTGTAGTGCTCTAACCTTAGAACAAACAGAGACAACTGCGCCTCTTAACAATTGCAACCATATTACATAACTCTCCCTTGATTTGTTATTGACTGATTTTCGTTTTGCGATATTAATTATTCTTCAGATAATGTTAAACAGAATTAAACACATCTTTAAATACTTGATTAACTTTGTAAACTCAAAAGAATTGCATATAACAAACTTAAAGGCTAGTTTTCTTTTCAGAATCTCAGGGACGACACTTTCCGCCTAAACTGGATTTTCGCTGAGAATAGACCTTATTTAAATGAAAAATGCCATACAAGCGGAAAGTGACGACCGTGATTAGCCGGTGTGGACTGCACAGGCTAATCTGGGACGACACTTTACGCACATACATAAAGACCGGTTTTCAAAGAGCACGGCTTATATATTACTAATTAAAGTTTCAATATGTGATTATATTTTAATGTGAAATACAAAAAATACGTAAAAAAATACACCTCTTAAATCCCATGTACGTGTTCTTTTTCAGTAATACAGGTAGCGGTTATTGGAGATACGGTTCATAGATAGCAGCTGCACGCTCGGTTATTGGAGATACATTTCACAGATAGCGGCTGCACGCTCGGTTATTGGAGATACAGTTCATAGATAGCGGCTTCACGCTCGGTTATTGGAGATACAGTTCATAGATAGCGGCTGCACGCTCGGTTATTGGAGATACAGTTCATAGATAGCGGCTGCACGCTCGGTTATTGGAAATACAGTTCATAGATAGAGGCTGCACGCTTGGTTATTGGAAATACACTTCATAGATAGCGGCTGCACGTAACGGTCAGGCATAATTAACACAATTTTAACTGTGGTTGTAGTCGGTTTGTATTTGCCATAAACGTGACTGCACAAATTCACACAAAGTGCAAATCACTTAAAACAACTCGAATATGTAAGTCTTGGTATTGTTCTAATGCAGACTTCAATAAAAATCAGCCAAAATTGTTCTTAACTTTGTTATGGTGACATATAGGCCCATTTAACAACTATTATATTCAGCTTGTGTTTTCTGCATATTATATACGCATGTCACGTGCATAAAACAACTTACATTCTTAAAAATGAGGGGTCGACTGAAACAATTCTAAAAGAAAACTGCTGATACAAGATGACCATTGCACATGCTGGTCATGTGCAACTTGTCAGTTGAAACATTCTCCTACACATGTAAGTTAACGTCCGCATTGAAACACGCTTTAATGTTAACCAAATTTACATACAAACTGAATAATTCACACACAAAATAAATTATCCAGTCAAGTGCGGAATACATACTATAACGACATAAATATTTACAACACGCATTACTCGTCTACACGCACTTTGCAATCACAGATGCTGATTTCGGTAAGAATACTCAATATGTTATCTCGTTTCCGAATCAAACTTCAAACATGCACGATCGTTTGATTGCTAATAAGTCTATAATCATTTTTCATCGCGAAATATTTACCCAATTAATTTCCCTTTACCATAAGCACTTTAAGTAACAACAACAATCTTCCGTCTTTTACTTTCTACGCTCGCTTCTAATCATTTTCCATTGATCCGTTTCAATTTGAATGCGTATTGTTCACTGAACCCATCGTTCAAAGGTCTTTCACATAGATTGCAAGTCACGTTCAATACAGATGCATGCTTGAGATCATTAACTGTAAGAGTCAATAGAGCATACGAGCCCCATGCAGAATGAATGCTGGATTCGTAATTGAACCTCCATTATTGTCACATGTCTATCGTACGTATAGCAACCGCCAATAAACACCAACTCCAAAACAAACACGCAAGCACTTGCTTTTATTTCCATGGTTACGTGTTTATAATTTAAACGCTAACACGCGAATGCGGACTGTATTTCCGCTTGTTAGTTCTCAATATGCTTCATTGAGTGCCTGCTAGTTGTACGTGACACTACATCAATGTCCGCAAATATGGCCACTGCTAGCATCGTTAGCTATCGACTTGATATTTATTGTTAAAGGTAACATAAGAATGAACAGCAATCGCCACGTCCGCAAACCTTATGCGCATGGAAAACGTGACTACGCGTCTTAAAATCTCCAATTTCCCGAAGTATTGGCATGGTCGTTACATGTTAATAGGTCAATAGTCTGCCAATGTAAAATGATGTTTTCATATTCAATGTATGCAAACCGAACTTCTTTAAGTACACAGGAAGGCATAATCCTGCTTAACAACGGGTCCAACTTGCAGTCTTGGTTGGTGAATTTTAATAAAGATATTGAATACATTTATAAAGTGTTAAAATAATATTGTAGTTATATAAAGAGTGAGTATTTACATGCAAACGTTTAACATAAATAAGTATAAAGGGTTAAAATTCTGCTGCAGGTCAGACTTATGGAACTAGGTCAGTGTCCTTACACAATGACTCCAAACACAAATGGGAAGTTTTGTTGAATACCCTTAATAGAAACTGTAATGTGGATGTGTTGAACGTTACCCTCAATCATCGAATAACGCTGACGATGACAGCCGAAATATAATACGTAACTGGTCGTCTGCTTTCTCCTGTTTTTGTTCTTATCAATTCCGCCTGATAAATGGCATTTTATTTTGCGTTTTTCTTAGGGCACACTGTTATGTAAAATCATGAAGTCCACACTACCCCGGAGGTAGTTTGCATGCAGCTGTTGTAATCACAAGAGTACAATTGCATGTAGGGCAGCCTAACAACTAATCAGGCAACAATACAAGCGAATATAGGACAGTTTGTACAGTTACTCGGTCAGCAGCTGGAGCGTACTCGTCTCGACCGACGCGAGAGTCACCCGCCGAAGATTTTCTCAACTGTATATATTTTCTTATATAGGGGAACTTCTGCGGGCAGCTCTGCTAATCCAGCTAAGTCCACCACCCTCGAGCCGAACGTCTTCTTCACTGCTAGGTTCGCTGTCTCCTCGAAGATACAGCGGTCTTGTCAACCGCTGTTGATAGACGGGGATACGCTGTCTACCAGAACTTGATGATCGGGGCCCCAGGCCATGCTGTATGCATGGGGATGAAGAGATAGTGTGGCTATCACAATAAACTTGCCAGAAGAGAGACGGGAGCAGCGGGACAGCGAACTTACCAGTGTAGAGGACATACGGGGCGCACCTGGGTCTGGGCGACCCCAGAACATACAGGAGGTGGCCTTATGGAGAGAACACGGGGCGGCGGTACTCAGTACGCTCAACGCACTGGGTAAACCGTTCCGGGTATCGAGGCGACGGCTGGTGACGGCAGGAGTGGCCATACAGGCGGCGCAGCGCGCGAGGAGAAGAAAGGGCGTCTTTGATCGTCTGAAGTCGGACCCTAATGACATAATGAAGTAGCAAGAAGGACCTGTAAATAAACTCTAAAAACACACATTTGTGCGCTAACGTTCTGTACTTGGACAGTTTAAGCGCGATATAGAACAGTTTGTGTAGTTACTGTCTGTACTTGGACAGATAAAGCGCGATATAGGACAGTTTTTGTAGTTACGTTCTGTATTTAGACAGATAAAGCGCAATATAGGACAGTTTGTGCAGTTACGGTCTGTACTTGGACAGATAAAGCGCGATATTGGACAGTTTGTGCAGTTACGGTCTGTACTTGGACAGATAAAGCGCGATATAGGACAGTTTGTGCAGTTACGGTCTGTACTTGGACAGATAAAGCGCTGTATAGGACAGTTTGTGCAGTTACGGTCTGTACTTGGACAGATAAAGCGCGATATAGGACAGTTTGTGCAGTTACGGTCTGTACTTGGACAGAAACAGCGCGATATAGGACAGTTTGTGCAGTTACTGTCTATACTTAGACAGATAAAGCGCGATGTTGAAACTTGTCATCGGAGAGTGGTTTAGAAATAGTGTTTCGCAAGTCAAAAAGGCAAGAGTTTCTTATCGTATGAGTAATTGTCTTGAAAAAGTTATCAACAACAACAACATACATGAGAGAGACGCAATGATTACTGTAGATTTAATTTCTGCAAACAAATATACATATTGCTTTTTCTAACTATTTATATAGCAAGGAGGTGCAGGTTATTCTTCATAACAGTTGTGTAATTTCATATCCTATTGTGAACAACACTGGTCATGAATATTGTTTTCTGTAAATATAGTATGTGTGTATATCAGCCACTTCTGTCAATCGTAAACTATTTCAAGAATAATGTATTCCACGTTTTTAAACTCTGACTTTGTACAATAATGTACGCGGCTGTTTTTGTTAACTTTTTGTTATTGTTATTGGTCGTGTTAATTAAGATATGGTAATTGTATAAGTGAGTGTGTGTATAGGTGTGTGTATGTGTGCGCTTGTGTGTGTGTGCGTGCGTTCGTTAGAGTGTGTGCATATGGGAAAATGTAATCAACAATACATTTATATTCTTAAATACCTTCTGTTAATAAATATTTGTTCCCTGAGACCATTTCAATATTGGGGAAAAAAAATAATATAAGAGAAGTCATATAATATACTTGCTTTTTATGACCCTTATTACACTGTTACAGTACTCTTGTGTCCGTCAAAGTCTACATATTGGCATTATAATGTAGAAATGCATTATACATACCATAGTCGTTTTCCCGTCTGCAGATCTGCCGTGGAATCATATGGAATTCAATGAAAATCGTTAGATGGAATTCCGTGGAGTATTGGCACTAACTTTCCATCCGATTCCATGCAATCAATAGAAAAGTGAAAAAAACAACAGAAGAGGGACTTGATATGGGATGGAATTACATAGAATGCCGTGGAATTCCATAGAATTCCGTGGAATTCCATAGAATGCCGTGGAATTCCATAGAATGCCGTGGAATTCCATAGAATGCCATGGAATTCCATAGAATGCCGTGTAATTTTCCATAGAACGCCGTGGAATTCCATAGAATGCCGTGGAATTCCATTGTGAAAAGCTATGGAATTTAATAAAAAGCTGGAATAAAATAGAAAAAAACAGATTATAGATTAAAGGCATTTCATTGATTTTGAAAAACAAATGTGAATGTAACTAAAGGTTTCATCATAGAAGTTAAACAAGAACAAGATCTAGCATCAATCATTAACCACACACATGCAGTCACAGTACATAAAGTTCCAACTCTCTTAACCACAGGCATGCATGCACACATTCAAAAAAACATCCATAAACATGCATGCATATACAGGTGAGAAAAGAAAAACTTATAAAAGGCACAATATCAAACATAGAAGTAGAATTTTACATTTCTCTTATGACAAGTATACTTCCTTTCTCACATATGTTCATAAACACACACAATTACATGCACACACACACATCATGCACAATTGTTCAAGAGTTTTTTCTCATAAATTTTAACGTTTAACAACTGTTCCTTATTAGTTCTAGAACACTTTTAGTATGATAACAGAAGTTCGGATTAGTACAAATTTATTATTGCTATAATTAGAATGATGTGTAATTCTATTGGTATGAAATTGCACACTCAGATACCTTAAAACCAATTCCATTGGTTTATTTTTTTATTTACAAGCAAATACGTTGAATTGATATCCCCGCCAATGTGCTTCTGGACACAAAAGTATTATATTTGACACTCAAACAAACATTTTTTAAAGATAAAAAGAGGCCATAACCTCGTTTTTAACAGATGGTGTACAATGCCATTTGGCGTGCATCATCCTCTTATCCATATATATACTCGAATCAGGTTTCAATGAAATCCGCCAAAGCACTTCCAGGATATGGCCTTGGACACACAAAAAAGCATTTTTTTCAAGATACAAAGGGCCATAACTATGTTATTAACCAATGGTGTACAATGCCATTTGGCATGCATCATCCTCATATCCATATACATACTCACCCCAAGTGTCAGTGAAATCTGCCAAAGCACTTCCAAGATATGGCTACGGACGGATGGAAAGACGGACAGATGGAAGAATTGAAGGACGGACAGACAACGCCAAAACAATATCCCTCCGCCTATGGCGGGGGATAATAATAAACATTAACACCATTAATGAGCATTGAGTGCTCAACATGCACAGTACAAAACTTCCTTAGCCTCAGTTCGTTAACCTTGCATGATAAAATTCCGATACTACATTCAACGTTATTAATTTCTCCACATAGGTCTTATTACTTCCTTTTTCAACCTGCAAACTCCACTTAGTGAAAATTTGGGTGACAGCTGCTTTAAAACTAAATATTTGCCATACTAAAACCTCAAATATCACATAAAAAGGTCTACAATAATGTCATAAGAAGATTGAATTTAAAGGAATATATAGAAATAATAAAAATCACAAACCTTCAGTTGTTGTTCTATTCCTAGATAGACTGCTCAAACACTGTATGCATCATTCTTTAAAAATATTTCATGTCACTTTCCAAATGATATAAATACATAAGTATTTAAAGAAAGTGTTTTTTATGGAAAAACTAATGAACTCTTCTGTTTGTTAAATTTCTTTAACTTTATTTTTACAAGTTAAACCAGTACATTGTCCACCATGTTTCATGTTTCAATCTAACAGGTAAACATTCTGTATTTGAATTCAGCCAATTAGAAAAGGCTGTTATATCTTATAACCAATAGATTTGCAGCAAACATACCCAACATCTGACTCACAGCACACGCTGGGCTTATCAGATAGATTGTTATTTGACAACATGGACTGGCTGAGTTTGATATTGAGAAAAAACAGTGTGTATACCACTTGGACAGGGTTAAGGAATTTAAACTTGTAGAAATTGCTTTGAAAGTAACAACTACTCCTACTTCTGCAGAACTACTACTTTAATTACTACAGCATCAACAACACCACCACCACCAACAACAGCAACAATAACAGCAGCAACAACAACAGCAACAGCAGCAACAACATCAACAGCAGCAACAACAACAGCAGCAACAGCAGCAACAACTGCTACTTCTGCAACAACTGCTACTACTGCTACTTCTATTGCTACTACTATTGCTACAGAAACTGTTAATGCTACTACTTCTGCTACTACCACCACAGCCTCTACTGATATAAAAAACACTACTGCTACAAATCAATTACTACAACAACAACACCTACTACTACAACAACAACTACTACTACTAATACAGCTACTACATCTACAACTACTACTACTACTGCTGCTGCTGCTGTCGCTACTATGAAGTCTATTTGGCTATATGTAAGTGTAATGTGTTCTATATGTGTTCTTATTCCACATTAGAACTTTTGTAAAACTTACTGGTTCTTAAAGCATTCTAAATGTGTTCTAGAACTACATTTTTAAACATTTTTAGAAATTTCTTGACCATATTTTGTCCTTGAAATGTTCTAAAAAGGTTCTTGAAATTATTGGAACAGTTTCAGTCCTAAGCCATTTTCCATAAATGTTCTGGATTTATTCTAAAAAAACTGTTTTGGAACAATTCCAGAACATACGTTTTAGAAAAAAATATGGAACAGTTCCAGAACTGTTCCAATTTCTAGAACAAATTCATAATTATCTTAATGGCATTTTCTTTTAAATACAAAATACATGATGCATATAAATTCATACATGTATTAAACTACAAACACATTTCAGAAATCAGTTATTTTCCATTTATTTCCATCCAAGAAAATGTATAAGTTATTTTCCGTAACGATTTCCGTTGAAAAAATTGGCTAAGTCCAACTTTCCATGGTGTTTTCCATACATTCCGTGGAAATACATGGAATTTTAGTCGAGATTCAGTGGAATTCCATTACAGCTTCAGATGGAAAATTGGCAAGTGGATGGAATTCCATCAAATTCCATGGATTTCCATCGATTTCCGTAGAATTCCATAATATTGTCTATGGAATTCCATAGAAAAGTGCTAATGACTATGGCAGAACTACAGCCGGGTGAAGGCCTCATTGAAATACAGATTGCCATTGTTAAACTTTGACTTTGTGTCAATGTGTTGTCTTAATAAGTTACCTTCGGAAAATAAAGAGATTATAATTATTATTATTATTATTATTCTTATTATAATTATACGACACGATCTCAATATATGAACCTCGCTCTGGGAAACCGGGATTTAATGCATACGCGTAATCCAGTGGCCCAGTGTATCGCTATGAGTATTGTCAGTTGCAGTCAAGTTCATTAGTGTTATGTGCTACAGTGGCCCAGTGTATCGCTATGAGTATTGTCAGTTGCAGTCAAGTTCATTAGTGTTATGTGCTCCAGTGGCCCAGTGTATCACTATGAGTATTGCCAGTTGCAGTCAAGTTCATTAATGTTATGTGCTACAGTGGCCCAGTGTATCGCTATGAGTATTGTAAGTTTCAGTCAAGTTCATTAGTGTTATGTGCTTCAGTGGCCCAGTGTATCACTATGAGTATTGTCAGTTGCAGTCAAGTTCATCAGTGTTATGTGCTCCAGTGGCCCAGTGTATCACTATCAGTATTGCCAGTTGCAGTCAAGTTCATTAGTGTTATATGTATGCTCCAGTGGCCCAGTGTATCACTATCAGAATTGCCAGTTGAAGTCAAGTCCATAAGTGTTATGTGCTCCAGTGGCCCAGTGTATCGCTATGAGTATTGTCAGTTACAGTCAAGTTCATTAGTGTGATATGCTCCAGTGGCCCAGTGTATCACTATCAGTATTGCCAGTTGCAGTCAAGTTCATTAGTGTGATGTGCTCCAGTGGCCCAGTGTATCACTATCAGTATTGCCAGTTGCAGTCAAGTTCATTAGTGTGATGTGCTCCAGTGGCCCAGTGTATCACTATGAGTATTGTCAGTTACAGTCAAGTTCATTAGTGTGATGTGCTCCAGTGTTTTATGTTGTATCGCTATGAGTATTGTCAGTTGCAGTCAAGTTCATTAGTGTGATGTGCTCCAGTGGCCCAGTGTTTCGCTATGAGTATTGTCAGTTACAGTCAAGTTCATAAGTGTTATTTGCTCCAGTGGCCCAGTGTATCACTATGAGTATTTTCAGTTGCAGTCAAGTATATAAGTGTTATGTGCTCCAGTGGCCCAGTGTATTGCTATGAGTATTGTCAGTTGCAGTCAAGTTCATTAGTGTTATGTGCTCCAGTGTTTCATGTTGTATCACTATGAGTATTGTCAGTTCCAGTCAAGTTCATTAATGTTATGTGCTCCAGTGGCCCAGTGTATCGCTATGAGTATTGTCAGTTGCAGTCAAGTTCATTAGTGTTATGTGCTCCAGTGGCCCAGTGTATCACTATGAGTATTGTCAGTTGCAGTCAAGTTCATTAGTGTTATGTGCTCCGGTGGCCCAGTGTATCACTATGAGTATTGTCAGTTGCAGTCAAGTTCATTAGTGTTATGTGCTCCAGTGGCCCAGTGTATCACTATGAGTATTGTCAGTTGCATTCAAGTTCATTAGTGTTATGTGCTCCAGTGGCCCAGTGTATCGCTATGAGTATTGTCAGTTGCAGTCAAGTTCATTAGTGTTATGTGCTCCAGTGTTTCATGTTGTATCGCTATGAGTATTGTCAGTTGCAGTCAAGTTCATTAGTGTTATGTAATCAAGTTGCCCAGTGTATCACTCTAAGTATTGTCAGTTGCAGTCAAGTTCATTAGTGTTATGTGCTCCAGTGGCCCAGTGTATCGCTATGAGTATTGTCAGTTGCAGTCAAGTTCATTAGTGGTATGTGCTCCAGTGACCCAGTGTATCGCTATGAGTATTGTTAGTTGCAGTCAAGTTCATTAGTGTTATGTGCTCCAGTGACACAGTGTATCACTATGAGTATTGTTAGTTGCAGTCAAGTTCATTAGTGTTATGTCCTCCAGTGGTCCAGTGTATTTTTATGAGTATTGTTAGTTGCAGTCAAATTCATTAGTGGTATATGCTCCAGTGACCCAGTGTATCGCTATGATCATTGTTAGTTGCATTCAAGTTCATTAGTGTTATATGCTCCTGTGGCATAGTGTATCGCTATGAGTATTGTCAGTTGCAGTCAAGTTCATTAGTGTTATGTGCTCCCGTGTTTCATGTTGTATTGCTATGAGTATTGTCAGTTGCAGTCAAGTTCATTAGTGTTATGTGCTCCAGTGGCCCAGTGTATCACTATGAGTATTGTCAGTTGCAGTCAAGTTCATTAGTGTTATGTTCTCAAGTTGCCCAGTGTATCACTATGAGTATTGTCAGTTGCAGTCAAGTTCATTAGTGTTATGTGCTCCAGTGTTTCATGTTGTATCGCTATGTGTATTGTCAGTTGCAGTCACATTCATTAGTGTTATGTGCTCCAGTGACCCAGTGTATCACTATGAGTATTGTCAGTTGCAGTCAACTTCATTAGTGTTATGTGCTCCAGTGGCCCAGTGTATCGCTATGAGTATTGTCAGTTGCAGTCAAGTTCATTAGTGTTATGTGCTCCAGTGGCCCAGTGTATCACTATGAGTATTTTCAGTTGCAGTCAAGTTTATTATTGTTATGTGCTCCAGTGGCCCAGTGTATCGCTATGAGTATTGTCAGTTGCAGTCAAGTTCATTAGTGTTATGTGCTCCAGTGGCCCAGTGTATCGCTATGAGTATTGTAAGTTGCAGTCAACTTCATTAGTGTTATGTGCGTCAGTGGCCCAGTGTATCACTGTGAGTATTGTCAGTTGCAGTCAAGTTCATTAGTGTTATGTGCTCAAGTGTTTCATGTTGTATCACTATGAGTATTGTCAGTTCCAGTCAACTTCATTAGTGTTATGTGCTCCAGTATTTTATGTTGTATCGCTATGAGTATTGTCAGTTACAGTCAAGTTCATTAGTGTAATGTGCTCCAGTGTTTCATGCTGAATCACTATGAGTATTGTCAGTTGCAGTCAAGTTCATTAGTGTTATGTGCTCCAGTGGCCCAGTGTATTGCTATTAGTATTGTCAGTTGCAGTCAAGTTCATTAATGGTATGTGCTCCAGTGGCCCAGTGTATCGCTATGAGTATTGTCAGTTGCAGTCAAGTTCATTAGTGTTATGTGCTGCAGTGTTTCATGTTGAATTGCTATGAGTATTGTCAGTTGCAGTCAAGTTCATTAGTGTTATGTGCTCCAGTGGCTCAGTGTATCACTATGAGTATTGTCAGTTGCAGTCAAGTTCATTAGTGTTATGTTCTCAAGTTGCCCAGTGTATCGCTATGAGTATTGTCAGTTGCAGTCAAATTCATTAGTGTTATGTGCTCCAGTGGCCCAGTGTATCACTATGAGTATTGTCAGTTGCAGTCAACTTCATTTGTGTTATGTGCTCCAGTGGCCCAGTGCATCGCTATGAGTATTGTCAGTTGCAGTCAAGTTCATTAGTGTTAGTTGCTCCAGTGGCACAGTTTATCACTATGAGTATTGTCAGTTGCAGTCAAGTTCATTAATGTTATGTGCTCCAGTGGCCCAGTGTATTGCTATTAGTATTGTCAGTTGCAGTCAAGTTCATTAGTGTTAGTTGCTCCAGTGGCACAGTGTATCACTATGAGTATTGTCAGTTGCAGTCAAGTTCATTAGTGTTATGTGCTCCAGTGTTTTATGTTGTATCGCTATGAGTATTGTCAGTTACAGTCAAGTTCATTAGTGTTATGTGCTCCAGTGTTTCATGTTGTATCACTATGAGTATTGTCAGTTGCAGTCAAGTTCATTAGTGTTATGTGCTCCAGTGGCCCAGTGTATTGCTATTAGTATTGTCAGTTGCAGTCAAGTTCATTAGTGTTATGTGCTCCAGTGGCCAGTGTATCGCTATTACTATTGTCATTTGCAGTCAAGTTCATTAGTGTTATGTGCTCCAGTGGCCCAGTGTATCGCTATGAGTATTGTCAGTTACAGTCAAGTTCATTAGTGTTATGTGTTCCAGTGGCCCAGTGCATCGCTATGAGTATTGTCAGTTGCAGTCAAGTTCATTAGTGTTATGTGCTCCAGTGTCCCAGTGTATCACTATGAGTATTGTCAGTTGCAGTCAACTTCATTAGTGGTATGTGCTCCAGTGGCCCAGTGTATCGCTATGAGTATTGTCAGTTGCAGTCAAGTTCATTAGTGGTATGTGCTCCAGTGTTGCATGTTGTATCGCTATGAGTATTGTCAGTTGCAGTCAAGTTCATTAGTGGTATGTGCTCCAGTGTTTCATGTTGTATCGCGATGAGTATTGTCAGTTGCAGTCAAGTGCATTAGTGTTATGTGCTCCAGTGGCCCAGTGTATCACTATGAGTATTGTCAGTTGCAGTCAAGTTCATTAGTGTTATGTGCTCCAGTGTTTCATGTTGTATCGCTATGAGTATTGTCAGTTACAGTCAAGTTCATTAGTGTTATGTGTTCCAGTGGCCCAGTGCATCGCTATGAGTATTGTCAGTTGCAGTCAAGTTCATTAGTGTTATGTGCTCCAGTGGCCCAGTGTATCGCTATGAGTAATGTCAGTTGAAGTCAAGTTAATAAGTTTTATGTGCTCCAGTTTTCCAAGTGTATCGCTATGAGTATTGTCAGTTGCAGTCAAGTTCATTAGTGTTATGTGCTCCAGTGGCCCAGTGTATCACTATGAGTATTGCCAGTTGCAGTCAAGTTCATTAGTGTTATGTGCTCCAGTGGCCCAGTGTATCACTATGAGTATTGTCAGTTGCAGTCAAGTTCATTTGTGTTATGTGCTCCAGTGACCCAGTGTATCACTATGAGTGTTGTCAGTTGCAGTCAAGTTCATTAGTGTTATGTGCTCCAGTAGCCCAGTGTATCGCTATGAGTATTGTCAGTTGCAGTCAAGTATATTAGTGTTATATGTTCCAGTGGCCCAGTGTATCACTATGAGAATTGTCAGTTGCAGTCAAGTTCATTAGTGTTATGTGCTCCAGTTGCCCAGTGTATCGCTATGAGTATTGTCAGTTACAGTCAAGTTCATTAGTGTTATGTGCTCCAGTGTTTCATGTTGTATCGCTATGAGTATTGTCAGTTGCAGTCAAGTTCATTAGTGTTATGTGCTCCAGTGGCCCAGTGTATCGCTATGAGTATTGTCAGTTGCAGTCAAGTTCATTAGTGGTATGTGCCCCATTGACCCAGTGTATCGCTATGAGTATTGTCAGTTGCAGTCAAGTTCATTAGTGTTATGTGCTCCAGTGGCCCAGTGTATCGCTATGACTATTGTAAGTTGCAGTCAAGTTCATTAGTGTTATGTGCTCCAGTGGCCCAGTGTATCACTATGAGTATTGTCAGTTGCAGTCAAGTTCATTAGTGTTATGTGCTCCATTGACCCATTGTATCGCTATGAGTATTGTCAGTTGCAGTCAAGTTCATTAGTGTTATGTGCTCCAGAGGCCCAGTGTATCGCTATGACTATTGTAAGTTGCAGTCAAGTTCATTAGTGGTATGTGCTCCAGTGGCCCAGTGTATCGCTATGAGTATTGTCAGCTGCAGTCAAGTTCATTAGTGTTATATGCTCCAGTTACCCAGTGTATCACTATGAGTATTGTCAGTTGCAGTTACGTTCATTCGTGTTATGTGCTTCAGTGGCCAGTGTATCACTATGAGTATTGTCAGTTACAGTCAAGTTCATTAGTGTTTTGTGCTCCAGTGTTTCATGTTGTATCGCTATGAGTATTGTCAGTTGCAATCAAGTTCATTAGTGTTATGTGCTCCAGTGTTTTATGTTGTATCGCTATGAGTTTTGATAGTTGCAGTCAAGTTCATTAGTGTTATGTGCTCCAGTGGCCCAGTATCATTCTCAACTTGTTAGCTCAACTCAGAAGATGAGATTTCAAATCCACTTAGCTGAGTATTGAGAATGTCTGTTGGCTCACAAACTTTCTTAAATCTTAGCTATAAGAATATGTGCCTATTCTTCCTCTAACTCAGAATTGAGTCAGACTCGAACTCAAAAAGTACCAAATCAGGCATTATGGTCAAAGTCATGTAAAAAATGAGAAAAAACTCAAAGTTGAGACCGAACATTGACTTATAGCCTCATAAATCATTGGGCAAACTCAGATTTGGGTCAGACTCAAAACTTCAAAAGGTCCTGTGAACACCTTTTTGGTCGTTATGATAAAAAATAGAACAACTAACAGTTGATCCAGAGCATTGACTAAATAAAAGCATCGGGCAGCTCATGAGAACTACGTTGTGTGTCCAACGCTGCCAGAAGCCAATCTAGCATTTGATTGCCAATTTAAGGATATTGTTGCGAGAAATTAACATGGAACGCAAAAAACCCGAGCATGTTGTATCTCGTTAAATCTATGTAACCATACCACATCTAGCGTTGAAATTTTGGCTATTGCTGTAAGGCACACTTTATTTATGGGTTAACTTTCGTTTATGAAATATTGTATGGCATATTCGTTGATTTTGAGTATTAATGTGGCTTTAAATGCAGTACATCTTGATCAGTCTGTGTTGAATGCAGTACATCATGGCCAGTGTGTGTTATATGCAGTGCATCATTATCAGTTGGTGTTAAATGTAGTACAGCATTGTAAGTCAGTGTTATATGCAGTACATCTTGATCGATCTGTGATGAAACGCAGTACCTCATAATACGTCTGTGTTTAATGCTTTAATTATGTTTATGACACCAGGACCTGATGTATTGTGTTCTTTTTTTTTGCTCATCTAATCACAATGTGGCTTGTGGGTTGTGCGTTGGCAGTATGTATATTGTTAATACTCTAGAGGCCACATTTATCTTCAAATCTTTATGTAACTTGGTCAGAAAAAGTGGCCCAATTACATCTTGGTCAAGTTGAAAAAACTAATATGAGATCAAAAACAAGGTCACTAGGTTGAATTAAAAGAAAAAGCTCGTTAACATAGTAGTTGTAACATTTGATGTCCAATCTTCTTGAAACTTGGTTAGAACATTTGTTTTTATGATATCTTTGTCGAGTACACAAAATGCTTCAGTGCTTTGAACAACTTGGCTTACAGGAGGCAGTACAATATTTGTAGCATGCCTATTGTGAAATACTGTTAACATTTCATTGACCACATTTGTAGGTTTTTTGCACAAGGTATTTGTTAGCTTTTGTAAGAGGGTTCTGTCCATTTGTCAGCTTTTGCTGAAGGGTTGCTTCCATTTGCGGAGATTTTGTTGCATAGTTGTATTCTTTGGCCAGCTTTTGCTATGGGGGCGTGTCCCTTTTTTATAGCAAATTTGGGCTCTGTAGAAAAATGTAGTTTCTCTCAAACAGCAAATTTGTGTGATTGGATGATTTTCTTCGCAAAAGACTTTTGGTTTATTTTTGCTTGAAATTCTTCAGATTCCACGAACCAAATCTGTTGCCTTTTGTTGGCTAGTTACATGTCTACTTTCCTGCACTTATATTTGAGTCACACTGTCTGAAAAGGGGTTTTAATGCATGTGCCTAAAGTGTTGTTCCATATCAGCCTGTGCAGTCTGCACAGGCTAATCAGGGACAACATTTTCCGTTTCAACTGGATTTATGCTTAGAAGAGACTTTCTTAAAACGAAAAATATAGCATAAAAGTGGAAAGTCTGGTCCTAGATTAGCCTGTGTGGTTTGCACAGGCTAATCTTGGATGGCACTTTGCACACATGCATTTTTGCAGAGTGAGGATCATGTCTATTACGGTGCTGCACAATTAAGAACCTTGTTTGAAGTGTCAGTGTGAATTCATCAATTTATTTGGAACGCAACCGAATGTCAGTGTATCAGGAATGATATGAGTGTTATCCCCCACAGAATAACACAAAAAGGAAAGCTTTTCATTAAATGCTTTTGATAAAGTGGTCATGGTGGTATTATGGTAATGTTGTTCGTCTATCGACCAGGAGGTCACTGGTTTGATCCCAAATGTGGGAGCATTGTTTAGATCTCCCCAAAAGATACCAAGTACTAGTACTAGGCCCAGGAAACGGACTAGAGAGCGTTTCAAATAAGTAGTAAGTACTTTCAATGCAATCAAGCTTAAATGAAAAAGTTTAAACTAAATGTTTTTAAAGCTTTTTTAAACATAATTTGTTTGGTGGGAGATGACGTTTTTGTGATACATATAACACAGTTTTTTCAAAATTTGATGCCATTGAAATGAAGAATTGTTAACTTATTAATTTACTCTATTTTTTCAGTAACAAATAAACCACAGTAAAATACCAATTTATCTCCCATGAATTTATCACTGCGTAGCCCCTTGTATATTTCACTGCTTAGTCCATAATAGGCAAACATCAATATTGGTTCTCTGCTTAGTCCATAATAGGTACACATCAATATTGCTTTTATAACTGCTAAGTCCATAATAGGTAAACATCAATATTGGTTTTATTACTGCTTAGTCCATAATAGGTAAACATCAATATTGGTTTTGTTACTGCTTAGTCCATAATAGGTAAACATCAATATTGGTTTTATTACATTAGCTGCGCTCTGGGAAAACAGGTCTTAATGCAAATTGTATTTTGCAAAGCTAATACCTGGATAAGTAAACCTTGCTGACACTCAAAGGATGACATTTACGTACAGTGTTTTTTTGGTCAGATTTGGGACCCAAATTTTGCCCCATATCCAATCTTAAAACGTATATTTGTTTTTCCCAAATGACGCCCTAAAAATCCCAGTTGAAGGTTTAAACAACAAAATTAAATTTAAAAAATCATCAATCTCTTTTTATGCTCCCCGAAATTTTTTGGGGAGAGCATATAGTCGCCGCTTCGTCTGTCCGTGCGTGTGTGTCCGTCCGTCCATGCACAATTTTTGTCCAGGCTATTTCTCAGCAATAAATGACCGGAATTCAATTAAACTTTATGGGAAGCTTCACTGCCAAGAGATGTGCATATTATCAGCCGGTTCTGGTTGGATCATTTTTCACAGAGCTATGGCCCTTTGAAATTTTCTATAAATTGTACATATAGTGCAATTCTTGTCCCTCCAACTACTTTTCCTTTTATCTGAATATATAGTGCAATATTATGACAAAAAAAAACAACCTTTGGGGAGCATCACCTGTCTCCGACGGTTTCTAGTTTACAGTTCATCTCTATCCAGGTGCATTGCTTGAAACATAATAAATTATTAATTTGTATTCTCAATAATTGTTAGCAAAAACCCCCACATTTTCATTAATTTCTCAATTTTAGTTAAAATGACAGGCTTTTTTTGCAATTCAAAGGGACCTGGTCCCGCTCCCAAAATTGAAAGTAAAACAAACAAACTATCGTGTATTGTTTCAGACGAGCGTGTTCTCATTCGAAGAGCAGCCCATCTCCGTGAAGTTCTGTATCGTAGACATTGCCCACAGCTACACCAAACGCAAGAACGTGTTCCGACTGAAGACGTACAACGGGTCGGAGTATCTGCTCCAGGCGGATGACCAGATGGACATGCAAGTCTGGATACGACACATCAGCGCCAACAATAATCCAGACCTTGACGTGAGTCAACCCTGTACCACTTAGATACTAACCCTTTACCACTTAGATTCTTACCCTTAATCACTTAGATACTAACCATTTACCACTTCGATACTAAACCTTTACCACTTAGATACAAACCCTTTACCACTTAGATATTAAACCTTACACTTTGATACTCAGCTTTACCACCTACATGTAGTTACTAACCCTTTACCACTTAGATACTAACAGTTAAACACTTACATACGTATTTGACCACTAGGATGCATATTTTGACCACATAGATATGTGTTTTGATGGGGATGAAGTCCCTTAAAAGGTTAAACTTAATAAATAACCTTTCTTACTAGATTCAAGTTTTAAAGGTTTTATTTCCAAAATTAAGATACTGATGACCAGCAAACAGCATACAACCTGAACAGCCTGTAAATTACTTAGCCATAGCCATTTCCACTTTGCCTCTTAGTGGGAATGGGTTAACCCTTTATCGATCAGGGTTGATAAAAAAGTACTAATTTATGCTGGATTTATTTAAAAGTTAAATGTTTGGTCAATTATACTGAGGGGAGGTCACAGGTTTTATCCCCACTGTGGGAGTGTTCTTTAGATCTTCCCCAAAGAGGCCAAGTCAGGAAAAGGACCAGTGTTTCCGATGCAATTTCCGATGCAATTTAGCTGAAATAAATCACTGTCAACTCTATAAGAAGGGTATAGCATTTTACTTCCGAGAGATGGTTCCAAAATCACACACCTGTAGCATGTTGTTTAATTGACTGGAAAACATAAGGACAAACAATGTTGTTGTTTAATTTTAGGAAAAGGGAGGGACAAACAATATTGTTGATAAATTGACCAGCAAAAGATGGGACAAACAATGTTATTTTATTGACAGGCAAACATAGATACAAACATCCCATGTTGTTGTTTAAGGCAAACAACAGGCAAAGGAAGTGAGATATACTGTTGTTTATTTGACAGGCCATTGGTGTGTTATATACTGTTGTTCATTTGACAGGCAAATGGTTTGTAATATACTGTTGTTTGTTTGACAGGCCAATGGTGTGAGATATACTGTTGTTTATTTGACAGGCCAATGGTTTGTAATATACTGTTGATTATTTGACAGGCCCATGGTGTGTAATAAACTGTTGTTTATTTGACAGGCCAATGGTGTGAATTATACTGTTGTTTATTTGACAGGCCAATCGTGTGTAATATACTCTTGTTTTTTATTTGACAGGCCAATTGTGTGTAATATACTCTTGTTGTTTATTTGACAGGCTAATGGTGTGTAATATACTGTTGTTTATTTGACAGGCCAATGGTGTCAGTTATACTGTTGTTTATTTGACAGACGAATTGTGTGTAATATATTCTTGTTTTTTATTTGGCAGGCCAATTTTGTGTCATATTTTCTTGTTGTTTATTTGACAGGCCAATGGTGTGTCATATACTGTTGTTTATTTGACAGGCCAATGGTGTGTAATATACTGTTGTTTATTTGACAGGCCAATGGTGTGTAATATACTGTTGTTTATTTGACAGGCCAATGGTGTATAATATACTCTTGTTGTTTATTTGACAGGCAAATGGTGTGTAATATACTGTTGTTTATTTGACAGGCCAACGGTGTTACAAACGCCGAGCTGATTATCCGCAAGAGCCAGGAGCTTACCGAGTCGGGACCAACCCTGGGGAACAACACGTCCCCAACCCCCGCCCATAAGATCACCAAGAAACTCTCTGTTATCAAACAGAAGGTGCCGCAGTCTCCCAGCATCAAGAGACGCAAGACAGTGTCCGGGGATAAACTTGGTGAGTTGTTATTACACAGCAATCTGGGGAAATGTGTTACTTGTTATTAATTTACATTTCAGATAAAAATAACCAATTTTGTGTAAGCCTTTTTTTATAAAGGAAACACTCCTTTGTTTCCTACGAAGTGCCTAACATAGTCCAATTTCTTTAAGAGACTTTGTTTTAAATTTCAAATCATGAAGAATTACACAAATAAAGTTGACCATGATAAATCTTTCATTTTTTGTAAGTTTTGTTGATACAGGCCAGGGGTTTTCTAGTCTTTTTGGGGAAAGAAGTCTGTTAAAATTTTTGTTATCAATAAAAGTGGCAAATTCAAGAATTATTTATCAACAAAAAGGACTTCATTAAAGTTACATATTGTGTAGTATGTTTACAAAATGAAGTTGATATGTACAGCCATATAATCATAAGTCGTAAGAGACTTCTTTCTAAAAAAAAAAGTCAATTGGGATTTTTTTTTCATCATTTTGGTTTGGGATTGGGTCCGGTTGCTTTGGGATTGGGTCCATTTCAAGGCCTTTTTTTACATAGCATAAAAACCCCTGCAGGCTCAAAGGGATCCTTGTCTGTTTCATTCTTAGAGGACACCGGGAAGCCGAAGACATGGAAGGGTAAGCTAGGGAAGAGCATTTAGAAGCACATGGGCTCGAGTTCGTCCACCGGGCAAATTGCAGTCGTACCTGAGACCGGAGGGATGTTCGGGGTGCCATTGGAGGACTGTCTGCCCTCACCCAACAATGAGGTCAGTGTTTGTTTCACCCTCACCAAACAATGAGGTCAGTGTTTGTTACACCCTCACCCAACAATGAGGTCAGTGTTTGTTACATCCTCATCTAACAGTGAGGTCAGTATTTGTTACACCCTCATCCAACAATGAGGTCAGTGTTTGTTACATCCTCGACACTAACAATGAGGTCAGTGTTTGTTACACCCTCATCCAACAATTAGGTCAGTGTTTGTTGCACTCTCAACCAACAATGAGGTCAGTGTTTGTTACACCCTCAGCCAACAATGAGGTCAGTGTTTGTTACACCCTCACCTAACAATGAGGTCAGTGTTTGTTAAATCCTCACCTAACAATGAGGTCAGTGTTTGTTACACCCTCAGCCAACAATGAGGTCAGTGTTTGTTACACCCTCACCTAGCAATAAGGTCAGTGTTTGTTAAATCCTCACCTAACAATGAGGTCAGTGTTTGTTACACCAGGGGTTCTGAAATATGCTGTCCGAGTCGTCAATTTCCCCTTCCGGGCAAGCAGCTTTTGAAAGCTGGCTTGTCCGGGGACAAGTAAAATTTCCGTGGTAAATTTTGTTTCGAGAACGAAACTTCAATATTTTCCGAAAGTAAAAAATGAACTAGCACACTTTTTTAACTGGAGGTAGGTTATTTTCAGATAATAATTATTTTATGTTGTAAACAAGTCCACGCGTATATAGCAAAAGCCAATCACGAATAAGGTAACATTTATAGTAGAGAAACCTGAGTGCACGTGTACAGCAACAGCCAATCACGCATTAGATAACATTTTTCGTAAATTGCAAATGGCTGCAATCATGTTTTACCGACCTGCATTTGATTTTTTTAAATAAAACCACTTTAACGTCAAGCCATGACGCTAATCAGACCAATGATAAAATCAGTTCTGCTTCTGAAAAGAAGAGAAAAGCCAAGTATGAATATGATAAAGCAAATGACGCCAAGCGGAAACGAGAATTTGTTGAGTCTTGGCTAATTGAATTTCTTTGTTAGGAGTTTCCTTTATAAGCGGATAATTATATACTTACATTTAGCGGAGATTATTTTATTTCAAGTGAATTTTCTCGTCATGTTGAGATTATTAAATATCCGAGATGGTATCATGTGTGACTTAAACGTGTTCTTATTTCTTATTGTTTGCACATCTTGCTTGTATTTTCTAGTTAACTACAATGTATGTATATAATCGAAAATAGAACTTAACAAAAGTGTATGTTTGTAATATTTGCTTAATTAGTAATGATGTTTTCCTTTATTTATCTTAAAAGTACGGACAAGTACTTCTTTGGTACGGACAAGTGAATTTGTGGGTCCAACTTGTCCGTGGACAAGTAGACTCATAAAATATTTCAGAACCCCTGGTTACACCCTCACCTAACAATGATGTCAGTGTTTGTTACATCCTCACCTAATAATTAGGTCAGTGTTTGTTACACCCTCAGCCAACAATGAGGTCAGTGTTTGTTACACCCTCAGCCAACAATCAAGGGTGTTAAAGGCAAATGAAAATAAAACATTAAACTGCAATGCTGTTTTAATATCTTTATTTATAACCCGTCTCGGAATGTTGAAATGATTAAAATAGCGACATGTTAAAAATCATAGCGATAATTTTTTAACGGATTGTTTAAATAATCCTAGCACAACTTTTCTCGCATACATGTAACACGTTCATTTCGTTTTTTTCTGAATGAGCATGTCAATTTAAGTGTTTAACAGTTTTGTAATGACGGTCCGATTGTTATCAGCGTCTAAATTGGTCGCGTGTTCAGCTCATTAAAGACATTGAAGAAAATCATACATCAAATCAAGTGTGTCATTTCAGATGCATTTTGTAAAGCTGACACCAAATAAAGTTTAAGTAAAGTCGGAGTCGAATCATGATTTATTTAGTCACTACTATAAGCTATCACTTCTTAACAAATAATATTTCACGCCTCGGTGATCGCGCTTTTGTTTAAACGACAGGTAGGCCATTTAGCCTAAAACATCAATTCTACACGCCTCAATGAATGCACTTTTGTTTATTCGGCTGGAGTCGATTAAGCCCCCATGTTGGGAAGCATCCGGATAAACATGACATAATTACAGCTAAATACACAAATCGGTGTCGCAAAATATATGTTCGGATCCGGAACACAAGATTTCGGACTTAACGAGGGAAAATACTGCATAATAAATACGTTCCCCTTGACCCTCGTCCAGATCGCAAGTTTTCCGGACTATCTAATTCTGGATAAAAGCTGGTTCACTGTAAATTATACACAGTTTGATAAGTTTTAGTGTCTAAATTACTGTTTATAAATAGTTTTATGAATTAAAGAGAGTAAATTAGGTTTGTGTTTGGAATGTTCATCCATGCTCTTTGAACACATGCTCTTGTTTAGTTTGTAACCAGCCTGGAATATGTTAAAGCTCAAAAGCCTTATTCTTATTGAAACCAGCCTGGTATATATTAAAGCTCAAAGGCCTTATTCTTATTGAAACCAGTCTGGTATATATTAAAGATCAAAGGACTTATTCTTATTGAAACCAGCCTGATATATATTTAAGCCCAGAGGCCTTATTCTTATTGAAATCAACCATGTATATATTTTTGCCCAAAGGCCTTATTCTTATTGAAACCAGCCTGGTATATATTTAAGCTTAAAAGCCTTATGCTAATTGAAACCAGCCTGGTATATATTTAAGCTCAAAAGCCTTATGCTATTTGAAGCACTTTTGTCTTTGTTTGTCTTGGTAGAACCAGTACCAGATGTCTTGAGTACCAGTACCGCAGGCTATTCTGGGATGGAACTTAATGAACAAGCATTAAGCCCATTTTTTGCACAACAGTGAACCGCTTGTTCTGTAATAAGACACCATATCCTAATCCTATGTTTCAGTTTGTGCCTCTCATAGTTGACCTATGTATCCAGATAGTTGAGGCACGTGGACTGGAGATGACTGGTGTCTACGGTATCCCTGGTAACAAGGCAGCCGTAACCATACTACAAGAAGAATTCAACAAGGTGCGCATTACTTGGGTCTTTGTGTTGATTGAAAAGCAATTATAAAACTAAAATCTAAGAAGAAAAAATATTCTTTAATGTCAGAGAAATGCTTTATTTAGAGTCAAACTTGGTATTTACAACATCTATCTACAGCATTTTGCCTGTGAAACATTTTCTTTATGAGACAATCACCAGTGGAAGCCTACGTGTATTCAAACGCCAGACGTATTTTTTAAATGTTTAAGTTCATTATTTATTTTGAAGTCTAAGAATGTGTTGTTGAATACGGGCCCAGAATTCTGTGTATTTGTACAGCTAAGCATTCTTTTACAAAAAGGACAGCATGAATTCAGGGGAAAATGCTAGGATGCAATGATTGCCACTTGAGTAAGGATGTTTTTAACCAGATAAAGAACGCCTTCTTTCATCCGCATTTCAAATATTTTAAAATGTAAGCACAGAGGTTGTCACATTTTACAACAGAAAACTAGCCCATCAGAATGTATATGTAAATAAGGGTCATAAATATGATAATTATCTGGCCGTTATTTTAATTTGTAGATAATTGAGCCCAACTTAGGGAAAATAAGGTTTCATGCATGTGAGTTAAGTGTTGTATAAGATTGTCTGTCCCCGTTTCATCTTTGCAGCCCGCACAGGCTTATCAGTCAAAACACTTTCCGCTTTAAGGAACTTTCTGTTTAAATGAAGTATTTTCTAGGGGAAAATCAAGTTTAGATTTAGAGGAAAGTATGGTCCTTGATTAGCCTGTGCAGACTGCAAAGATGAAACGGGGACAGAAATTTCCGACCATGCATTGGGTCAGATTTTCACACAGTGACGCTCAAATTATGACGCCATGTTATTGTTGCATAACCCAGTATTGTCACTATGTTATTTCTGTCGCAGGGTATCGACTGTATGAACCTGGAGCATGAGAAGTGGTGTGACGTGAACGTGATCAGTTCTCTATTGAAGTCTTTCTTCCGCCAGCTTCCCGAGCCACTAATTCCTGATGGTAAGTCTGGCAATTTGATGCTGGTTTTTATTATCCCCCGCCATAGGTCGAGGGATTTTGTTTTGGCGCTGTCTGTCCGTCTTTCCGTCCGTCTGGAGCCATATCTTGGAAGTGCTTGGGCGGGTTTCATTGAAACTTGGTATGAGTATATATATGGATAACAGGATGATGCAAACCAAATGGTATTGTGCACCATCTGTTTATAACGGAGTTATGGCCCTTTGTATCTTGAAAAAATGCTTTTTCAAGTGTCAAATATAACATTTTGTGTCCAGAAGCATATTGGCGTGGATTATCAATTCAACGAATTTGCTTGTTTACTTTATTACAGTGATTTTTTTGGTCTTTATAAAGTACTAAAAAACGGCACTTTTGAAATAAAGACAAAACTGCAAATTTCCAAATTGCTTTAAAAAAAATCCTAATTAATGGTCTCAAAAAAAATAATATATATATATTTATTTTTTTTTAAATAACATTTAGTTAGTTTCCCTATGCAGCTCTATAGCTTGAACCTAAGTTATTATAATATTGACAACTTGATTACACTTAGTTAGCAATGTAAATGTATTTTGAAGCAAAAAATAAAATACACCAATTTCCCAATCTGATGACTTCACGATGAGAATTTTCCCATATTTTTCCCATATTTTCCCATATTTTTCCCATATTTTCCCCATATTTTTCCCAATTGGGCTGGTACCTATACTTTTACCAATTGGATTAAAAAATTCGCTGTATTAAATCGGGAACAAAAAAATCTAGAGAGATACTCCTGTTATCTTAAAGATACTTTAAAATCTTTTATGTTTGTTGGCATGAAATTTCTTGGTTAAAAAAAGACTTTTAGGCTAATCATTTCATCGATTTGTAATGTTGAAAAAATGATGAATTTGTGATGTGTTTGTGTTAAATTTGTGGATTGTTCAACCGATGATATCAATGATAATTATAAACCCACAAATAATAATGATTGCTCAGTATTTCTCTATTTTACGCTACTTAGCTTAAAATAAACTATGACAATATATGGATGGTTTGGTTGCAGACCTGTACCAGCCATTCATCGATGCAAGCCGTAATAAGGACCCGGAGAAGCGCATGTTGAAGCTGAAGGCACTCATACACAAACTGCCGGAGCACCATCTAGAGACGTTCAAACACCTTGCGCGACACCTGAACCGCGTAGCCCAGTATGCTGACGTCAACAGGGTAAGTCCGCCCAGGTCAAGGAGGTCACGGGTTCAATCACGCTATGGGAGCATTGTTTAGATCTCCCTTAGAGACTCCAAGCACTGATTCTACCCTGGAAAAGGACTCGAGAGTGTTTCAATAAGCATTTTGCTTTTTATGCAACTGAGCTAAATTAAATAGTTTTTAACCAATCAGGGTAGGGACATGTATTGGTGTTGCATTAATATTACCTTTGTTAAACTCGATGTTTTTTACCGTCCGACAAACAATGTTTTATAGGGTGCTAGTGTTACTCTGTCAGGTTATCCGCAGTTGGTAAGACTCTTAAAAATGTTTGTATAAGTTTGTGGTTGAACCTACTACCACATATATCAAGCCATCAATTGAAACTTTATACATGAAGTTACAATATGCAATACTTGTTTCATCTCTAGTGATCCACAGATGCCCTTGTTTCATCCGCATGTAGTACAGGTCAATTTATTATCTGTATTTTCATAAAATATACATTTACTTGTTTGGGTATTTTATCCGCTCACCCATGAAGGCTGATGCATTAGTTGTTATTTTCGATCATAATCAAGAATTGCTCTGATGCAGGATTCTCATCGGTAATCCAATAGAACCGTTTTATATCATTATAAATAAATTGACTAAGACTGTGGACACAATTCCGTTCTTGTGGTCAACATTTATTCCAACATTGTCTTTCCGTTATGACTATACTGGTCAACGTCAGAAATGGATAAACACATCCATGGACTTTGTTAACCAAATGAGCACCCACCCTATGCCCATTACAGTCAATTATCCACTCTTTCCTGAGTTATTTGCCCTTGTTTCTTTCCTAGTGATCCACACTTTCCTGAGTTATTTGCCCTTGTTTCTTCCCTAGTTATCCACACTTTCCTGAGTTATTTTCCCTTGTTTCTTCCCTAGTGATCCACACTTTCCTGAGTTCTTTGCCCTTGTTTCTTCCCTAGTGATCCACACTTTCCTGAGTTATTTGCCCTTGTTTCTTTTCTAGTGATCCACACTTTCCTGAGTTATTTGCCCTTGTTTCTTCCCTAGTTATCCACACTTTCCTGAGTTATTTGCCCTGGTTTCTTCCCTAGTGATCCACACTTTCCTGAGTTATTTGCCCTTGTTTCTTCCCTAGTGATCCACACTTTCCTGAGTTATTTGCCCTTGTTTCTTCCCTAGTGATCCACACTTTCCTGAGTTATTTGCCCTTGTTTCTTCCCTAGTGATCCACACTTTCCTGAGTTATTTGCCCTTGTTTCTTCCCTAGTGATACACACTTTCCTGAGTTATTTGCCCTTGTTTCTTTCCTAGTGATCCACACTTTCCTGAGTTATTTGCCCTTGTTTCTTCCCTAGTGATCCACACTTTCCTGCGTTATTTGCCCTTGTTTCTTCCCTAGTGATCCACACTTTCCTGAGTTATTTGCCCTTGTTTCTTCCTTAGTGATCCACACTTTCCTGAGTTATTTGTCTGTGTTTCATCCTTAGTCATTTACATATTCCAGAGTTATTTTCCCTTGTTTTATCTGTAGTTATTTACACTTGCCTGAGTTATTTTTCCTTGTTTTATCTGTAGTAAAATAATAAAAAAGACCACTAAAGTCTTATAATGTTGTTTGAACTTCAAGTCCTACCCTTTTTTCAAAATAATTGTATTCATATGTATATTTTGTAGTTTTGTGATTATTTTGGAAATAAAATATGTTTAAACTAAGTAATTTACACTTTCCTGAGTAATTTTCCTGTTTTATCTGTAGTAATGTACAATTTCCTGGGTTATTTGCCCTTTTTTTATCCTTAATGGTCCACACTTTCATGAGTTTGTTGCCCTTTTATCTTCCTTAATGGTCCAAACTCTCATGAGTGTGTTGCCATTGAATGTTAGCTGACAAAGGGTTGTTTGGGTGTAAGTCATTTTTAGCTTGGCTGTTTTCAGAGAAAACCCGAGGTATTGTCATAGCCAGCTCGTCGTGTTGTGTCGTCCGCCGTCCACGTCATGCTAAAACCTTAACATGTTGACAAGGTTTTGAACATTGGCTATAAAATCTAAGTGCGTCCACCTACAACTTTGAAACTTAATATGTAGCTGCACCTTGATGAGTTCTACACGCCTGACCCATATTTGGGTCACTAGGTCAAAGGTCAAGGTCACTGTGACCTCTAAAGAAAAAATATAATAATTTCTAACAAGCTTTCATTTATTAAAAAATGCACCTGCAGCCGAGTGTTGGCACCCGTTATGCAATGCTCTTGTTTGAATGATTACTTTGACAGCCTCTACATGCTGTTGTTATTCTGTATTCAAACTAGACCTGCAACAGTTTGAATCAACTTAAAAATATTATGTAGGAATGGCAAAATAGTCTGTAGGTATAACTAAATCATTTGATGGGTTCTTGTCCCAAAACAGTTGAAAAATGTTAATTAAAAGCAATTTGAAGACACAGTATAGTGATTTTTATGCCACCGGATTAAATGAATGGGGGTATATTGTTTTTGGCCTGTCTGTCTGTCATTGTGTGTGTCAGTCAAAAACTTTAACCTTGGTCATAACTTTTGCAATATTGAAGATAGCAACTTGATATTTTGCATGCATGTGTATCTCATGGAGCTGCACATTTTGAGTGGTGGAAGGTCAAGGTCATTATTCAAGGTCAAAGGTCAAAAATGGCTTCAAAGCGGCGCAGTAGGGGGCATTGTGTTTCACAAACACAGCTCTTGTTTCTTTTGACAACCCCTGCAACAAAGTAGAGATGTTTTTTGTGCATGGTTTTAGCAGAATATATGTTTTTATTGTTGACAAAAAATCTTTTACCCAGGAATATTTTAGATTTATATATTTTTTACTGCAAAAATAATGGTAAGAATATAATAATAATTATTGCATTATTTTTTCCATTAGTTACATCGGTCTTCATATATCTTTAATGTTAAGTGACACATGAAAAGTGTGCAGAATATGTGTTTGTCACCACAATGTTGACATGAATAGGAATTGATAAGTCTGGAGTCATATTGCCTACAAAAATCTATAGAGTCATAATGCAACCTGCTCCAAATTATGTAAAATCATTTATACTTGGGAGCATTCAAATTCGTGGTTAAAAAAAAGACATTCCTGGACACATTGATTTTGGAAAGAACAATAACCACCTTTTCGATGTGTTTGTGTTAAATTTCGTGGATTGGTAAACCCATAAATCAAAGAAAATTAATGTCTGACGAAGATAAATGATTTTACAGTAGTCTGGTGATTCTTTCAGATGCAGGCCAAGAACCTTGCTATCGTGTTTGGGCCAACATTGATCCGCAAGGCCGACGACAACATGGTAGCCATGGTGACAGACATGTCGGACCACTGCAAGATCATAGAAAGCATCATTCTCCATGTATGAACTGTACTTAAGCATATATAAGGCACAACCATGTATAACGCACACCAATTCTGGAAAGTAAAATTTTGGGGTGTAAAACTATAATAACTTACGGAACACTGAAATGTCAAGGACCACAAACAGTCTTCACCTGATTTTTCAGAGCACCAGGCTCTCAAAATCACTTTTCTGAAGACCTTTAACTTACCCAGCTGTCTTGTAATGCAGCTTATTGAAAATTCTGTGAACTTCACTTAATTGTGGGTTTTATTAGTTATAAAGAATTATATTTATTTTGTTTTTGTGTAACTTGTTATTTTTCTAGTTGGTTAACTGCTACCATATTTCACCACTGCAAGAATGCAGTTGTTATTTATAATCTGCTATAATAATCTTTTGTGAAATAAAAGTGAAGTAAAAAGAACTACACAATTAGACCAATTAGGACAATCTTCACTTGCCCCAAGCTAACAGCAAACATCCAATTCTTAAGGCTAGTGGATTAGAGGTTAGTGAGTTAGAGGCTAGTGGGTTTAAGGCTAGTGGGTTAGAGGCTAGTGAGTTTGAGGCTAGTGGGTTAGAGACTAGTGGGTTAGAGGCTAGTGGGTTAGAGGCTAGTGGGTTAGAGGCTAGTGGATTAGAGGCTAGTGGATTAGAGGCTAGTGAGTTAGAGGCTAGTGGGTTAGAGGCTAGTGGATAGAGGCTAGTGAGTTTGAGGCTAGTGGGTTAGAGGCTAGTGGGTTAGAGGCTAGTGGATTAGAGGTTAGTGGGTTAGAGGCTAGTGGATTAGAGGCTAGTGGGTTAGAGGCTAGTGGGTTAGAGGCTAGTGGGTTAGAGGCAAGTGGGTTTGAGGCTAGTGGGTTAGAAACTAGTGGGTTAGAAACTAGTGGGTTAGAGGCTAGTGGGTTAGAGGCTAGTGGGTTAGAGGCTAGTGGGTTAGAGGCTAGTGGGTTAGAGGCTAGTGGGTTTGAGGCTAGTGGGTTAGAGGCTAGAAGGTTACAGGGAAGTTTGCTCAAAAAGGCTTAAGTGCGCCTAAAGACCAGTGGAAAGCAGACCCATATGATGACATTTTCTAATTAAGTATTGGCATCATCTGCAGTCAGCTGAGGGATTGTTATTTTACAATGATTTGCTACATGCTTTATGTTTGTTTCTGTGTGAGTGGTTGTTTGGCTCCTGTACATGCTACATGTTTGTTTCAGTGTGAGTGGATCTTCGGCTCCTGGGACATGGACAGCAGCGTCCCCACAGATGATGAGGCTGCAGAGTGCATGTCCTTGGTGTCAGCGCCCTCTAGCAGTAACATGAGAGAGGAGGCCGGTATGGACTGGTTCATTCACCCATTACCACTAAGATACATCGGGGCTGGTTCATTCACTTATTACCACTAAGATACATCGGGGCTGGTTCATTCACCCATTACCACTAAGATACATCAGGACTGGTTCATTCACCCATTACCACTAAGATACATCGGGGCTGGTTCATTCACCCATTACCACTAAGATACATCGGGACTGGTTTATTCACCCATTACCACTAAGATACATCAGGGCTGGTTCATTCACCCATTACCACTAAGATACATCGGGGCTGGTTCATTCACCCATTACCACCGAGATACATGGGGGCTGGTTCATTCACCCATTACCACTAAGATACATCGGGACTGGTTCATTCACCCATTACCACTAAGATACATCGGGGCTGGTTCATTCACCCATTACCACTAAGATACATCAGGACTGGTTCATTCACCCATTACCACTAAGATACATCGGGACTGGTTCATTCACCCATTACCACTAAGATACATCAGGACTGGTTCATTCACCCATTACCACTGAGATACATCGGGGCTGGTTCATTCACCCATTACCACCGAGATACATGGGGGCTGGTTCATTCACCCATTACCACTGAGATACATCGGGGCTGGTTCATTCACCCATTACCACTAAGATACATCAGGGCTGGTTCATTCACCCATTACCACTAAGATACATCAGGGCTGGTTCATTCACCCATTACCACTGAGATACATCGGGGCTGGTTCATTCACCCATTACCACTAAGATACATCAGGGCTGGTTCATTCACCCATTACCACTAAGATACATCAGGACTGGTTCATTCACCCATTACCACTAAGATACATCGGGACTGGTTCATTCACCCATTACCACTGAGATACATCGGGGCTGGTTCATTCACCCATTACCACTGAGATACATCGGGGCTGGTTCATTCACCCATTACCACTGAGATACATGGGGGCTGGTTCATTCACCCATTTCCACTGAGATACATCGGGACTGGTTCATTCACCCATTACCACTAAGATACATCGGGGCTGGTTCATTCACCCATTACCACTGAGATACATCGGGGCTGGTTCATTCACCCATTACCACTGAGATACATCGGGGCTGGTTCATTCACCCATTACCACTGAGATACATCGGGGCTGGTTCATTCACCCATTACCACTAAGATACATCAGGGCTGGTTCATTCACCCATTACCACTGAGATACATCGGGGCTGGTTCATTCACTTATTACCACTAAGATACATCGGGGCTGGTTCATTCACCCATTACCACTAAGATACATCAGGGCTGGTTCATTCACCCATTACCACTGAGATACATGGGGGCTGGTTCATTCACCCATTACCACTGAGATACATCGGGGCTGGTTAATTCACCCATTACCACTAAGATACATCGGGGCTGGTTCATTCACCCATTACCACTAAGATACATCGGGGCTGGTTCATTCACCCATTACCACTAAGATACATCGGGGCTGGTTCATTCACCCATTACCACTGAGATACATCGGGGCTGGTTCATTCACCCATTACCACTAAGATACATCGGGGCTGGTTCATTCACCCATTACCACTAAGATACATCGGGGCTGGTTCATTCACCCATTACCACTGAGATACATCGGGGCTGGTTCATTCACCCATTACGACTGAGATACATCGGGACTGGTTCATTCACCCATTACCACTAAGATACATCGGGGCTGGTTCATTCACCCATTACGACTGAGATACATCGGGGCTGGTTCATTCACCCATTACCACTGAGATACATCGGGGCTGGTTCATTCACCCATTACCACTGAGATACATGGGGGCTGATTCATTCACCCATTTCCACTGAGATACATCGGGACTGGTTCATTCACCCATTACCACTAAGATACATCGGGGCTGGTTCATTCACCCATTACGACTGAGATACATTGGGGCTGGTTCATTCACCCATTACCACTGAGATACATCGGGGCTGGTTCATTCACCCATTACCACTGAGATACATCGGGGCTGGTTCATTCACCCATTACCACTAAGATACATCAGGGCTGGTTCATTCACCCATTACCACTGAGATACATCGGGGCTGGTTCATTCACTTATTACCACTAAGATACATCGGGGCTGGTTCATTCACCCATTACCACTAAGATACATCAGGGCTGGTTCATTCACCCATTACCACTAAGATACATCGGGGCTGGTTCATTCACCCATCACCACTAAGATACATCAGGGCTGGTTCATTCACCCATTACCACTAAGATACATCAGGGCTGGTTCATTCACCCATTACCACTAAGATACATCGGGGCTGGTTCATTCACCCATTACCACTAAGATACATCAGGGCTGGTTCATTCACCCATTACCACTAAGATACATCGGGACTGGTTCATTCACCCATTACTACTGAGATACATCAGGACTGGTTCATTCACCCATTACCACTAAGATACATCAGGGCTGGTTCATTCACCCATTACCACTAAGATACATCGGGGCTGGTTCATTCACCCATTACCACTGAGATACATCGGGGCTGGTTCATTCACCCATTACTACTGAGATACATCGGGGCTGGTTCATTCACTTATTACCACTAAGATACATCAGGGCTGGTTCATTCACCCATTACCACTGAGATACATCGGGGCTGGTTCATTCACCCATTACTACTGAGATACATCGGGGCTGGTTCATTCACCCATTACCACTAAGATACATCGGGGCTGGTTCATTCACCCATTACCACTGAGATACATCGGGGCTGGTTCATTCACCCATTACCACTGAGATACATTGGGGCTGGTTCGTTCACCCATTACCACTGAGATACATCGGGGCTGGTTCATTCACCCATCACCACTCAGATACATCAGGGCTGGTTCATTCACCCATTACCACTGAGATACATCGGGGCTGGTTCATTCACCCATTACCACTAAGATACATCGGGGCTGGTTCATTCACCCATCACCACTGAGATACATCGGGACTGGTTCATTCACCCATTTCCACTGAGATACATCGGGGCTGGTTCATTCACCCATTACCACTAAGATACATCGGGGCTGGTTCATTCACCCATTACCACTGAGATACATCTGGGCTGGTTCATTCACCCATTACCACTAAGATACATCGGGGGTGGTTCATTCACCCATTACCACTGAGATACATCGGGGCTGGTTCATTCACCCATTACCACTGAGATACATCGGGACTGGCTCATTCACCCATTACCACTGAGATACATCGGGGCTGGTTCATTCACCCATTACCACTAAGATACATCAGGGCTGGTTCATTCACCCATTACCACTGAGATACATCGGGGCTGGTTCATTCACCCATTACTACTGAGATACATCGGGGCTGGTTCATTCACCCATTACCACTAAGATACATCGGGGCTGGTTCATTCACCCATTACCACTGAGATACATCGGGGCTGGTTCATTCACCCATTACCACTGAGATACATTGGGGCTGGTTCGTTCACCCATTACCAGTGAGATACATCGGGGCTGGTTCATTCACCCATCACCACTCAGATACATCAGGGCTGGTTCATTCACCCATTACCACTGAGATACATCGGGGCTGGTTCATTCACCCATTACCACTAAGATACATCGGGGCTGGTTCATTCACCCATCACCACTGAGATACATCGGGACTGGTTCATTCACCCATTTCCACTGAGATACATCGGGGCTGGTTCATTCACCCATTACCACTAAGATACATCGGGGCTGGTTCATTCACCCATTACCACTGAGATACATCGGGGCTGGTTCATTCACCCATTACCACTTAGATACATCGGGGCTGGTTCATTCACCCATTACCACTGAGATACATCGGGGCTGGTTCATTCACCCATTACCACTGAGATACATCGGGGCTGGTTCATTCACCCATTACTACTGAGATACATCGGGGCTGGTTCATTCACCCATTACCACTGAGATACATCGGGGCTGGTTCATTCACCCATTACCACTAAGATACATCGGGACTGGTTCATTCACCCATTACCACTAAGATACATCGGGGCTGGTTCATTCACTTATTACCACTGAGATACATCGGGACTGGTTCATTCACCCATTACCACTAAGATACATCAGGGCTGGTTCATTCACCCATTACCACTGAGATACATCGGGACTGGTTCATTCACCCATTACCACTAAGATACATCGGGGCTGGTTCATTCACCCATTACCACTGAGATACATCGGGGCTGGTTCATTCACCCATTACCACTGAGATACATCGGGGCTGGTTCATTCACCCATTACCACTGAGATACTCACTTTGACGTGTTTGTAGTCCTTTAGAAAATCAAATTAAATATAGATTATAGTTTTAAAGGCTTAGTTTCAAAACATGTGATACTGATGAGTTGCAAACATCATAAAACCTGACCAGACTGTGGCAGGCTTTAGCGATTTAATGCTTATTGCATATAGCCAGTTTGTTTTTGCTCTTGAGTCAGGTTTAATGAAACTTTAAAGGAATGATCCTTGCTTAAGATCTTTAATGGTGAAGGCTCAACACATCACGAGCGTCAATACTTCGACCAAAACAGACACGGCGTGTGACAACATGCGTTGTTACGGAAAACAAAAATTGGTTTGACCGGCTGATATTCAATGATACAAATTACTTTTTTGTATTTTTTTTATTCATTTTGTATGCAATTAGTAGTTAGAAATTCAACTGTAAATGTCAAACCTATATTTGATCTTCTAACCAAAGTTTGTATATGGATTTAATGCATCATGTTTATTTTTGTCTAATTTTGGTTCCTTCCATGATGAGTCATTGCACACACGATACCTTTGTTCATCGTCATTTCATTTTGGTGGAAAGACATTATTCGCTGAACTAGCAGAGGAATAGCCTTTTCATTGAAAAAATAACCCTTTAATTGATCCGTCAATTTCTGTTGAAACAAAAAAGAACTTGAAATGATGCAGCAGAGGCCGACGCATATCCCCACACCGCATGTTTGACCCAGGGGACGCCCCAGGGTTGGTAATGGGGCCATGCATAGTTAAGAGTGACCGTATTGTCATAAGAGATATTTAGTATCAATTTGAAGTGTCTTTTCATGTTAGAAATAAAGATAAGCATTGTTAGATTAATAACTATGGCTTTTATTTTTTACGGTATATTGGTATGAAATGTAAACATCCAATGCAAATATGGAAATAAAATGTCAAAAATGTAGTCAACTATGTACATGTGATTGAAGAGTAAAGGCTGGTAGGCATGTGTCGACATGTAAAGCATAAGTTTAAACGACACCCAGAGTTTCCTCCTATAAAATCATTATGCTGTTTGATAAGATCGTTTATGTGCAATCCTCTAAAAGCGTATTTCAATCAACTTTGATGTTTTTCTTCTTTCAGAGTTAAACCCACGTGAGATTGTTTCAAGTATCGTCTCTGCAGCCAATAGAAAACTTCGGGGTGAAAGCCCAGCTCGCGTCTTGCCGCCGGACAAACGAAGCGTGTCCGTGTCAGACCCACCCCTTGGCTACAACGAGCGAAACATAGACAATGAGATTCTCATTAGGACGCAAAAGATCGACACAACATCCCGCAGCAGCCCGAATCTAGCAGCCATGCAGCATAGCACGGACCTGCTGAAACCATTACCGGATCTACCAGACAGACGCATGGCAAAGTCCCAAGACTTTGTAGACCGCGAATTTTCTGACTTCGATTTCATCGATTCGGAGAAGGAAAATTCGGTGGCTTTTCTTACACCGATGACGCAGTATTTTTCGGACGAGTCTCTACTGGACCGGAATGACGAGTTGGAGCTCTCCCACGGCAGCACATCACTCCACGGGAGTTTTAGCCGACTCCGACGTGAGACGATCGACAGTCTGAGGCGCATTGAGCTGGAAGCGCGTGCCATTCGGGAACGGGAAGAACGGGAAGAGCGCCGACAGCGCGAGGAAAAGAAGCGTCAACTTGAGCGGCAAAGAATTGAGGCAGATATCCTGCAGACGCAGCGTGAGCTAGAGATTGAGGACAGGCATAGCGTGGAAGATCTGCTCCAAGCAACAACTGGATATTCACTGAGTCTGCACCCACACGGAGACACGCCAGAAGAATCAGGTAGAACCAAACGGTACGGTGGTAGAGACTCACACAGGAGTGATAAGCATATTGTTGTGAAGAGTAATGCTGGTTCTAACTATCGGTCAGCGCGGCAGCCCCGACAGACGAGCGCAGGGTCGCTGTCATCGCAAGCGAAACGAACGGGCTCAGTGGAAAATATGGCGGACGGACACAGCTTTCCAAGTGCTATTAACCGCCCCACCGCCCAGGTGAAGGCTCAGTCTAAGAGGGACTCAGCAGAGATAAAGCGGCGAAGTGCGGGTTTAACCCGGACAGGTTCAGTGCGGCGCGGTTCTCTGGATTCCCTGATTGACTTGCTGGAGAGGCGGGACAACCGTATGTCCTGGGCTTCCGCAGACTCCGATGAGGGATTTGATTTGCTAGCTACGCTAACCTCGACTTTCGATAAGAAATTGCAAACATTATCTAGTGCTAAAATGTCCAATTGTGCATCATCATCAAAGCCTCCTAGGTGGGGTCTGAATTCAAATGGTGGCAGTGTAAGTAATGGCGCTTTACCTGATGCAGGCGATTCCCCGGCAGCTCAGACGGCACAGCACCGACTCCCTCCACAGCCTCCCCTGTCCCACTTATCTCGGCAAGCAGCCATGCAGGCAGATAATCAGGGTCAAGGAAAGCAGTACAGAGATCCCAGCCTACACAGGACGCCACCGAAATCGGATGCGAAGATAGGATTGGCGACCAGATTTGAGAGAAGCACCACTCACAATCCTCTCTATGAAGGCCACAGTGAGCCAAGTCTTAACCTTCTGGTTCGGTCAGGTAGCAGCAATAGTGGTATCAACCTGCACAGTGATGTTACATACTCGGCTGATAGCGCTGTTGTCCAAGGGGTTGCTTCTAGGGTGATGGAACGTTCTGAGAGTAACTCTGCAATCCAAGGGGTTGCTTCTAGGGGGATGGAACGTTCCGAGAGTAGTGCTTCAATTCATGGGGCTGCTTCTAGGGGGATTGAAAGGTCCGAGAGTGATTCAAGGGTTGCCTCAGTCATGGTCGTGATTTCCAGTCCATCGATAATGTCTGCTGACAGCAGCGGTCGCATGGCAATACAGCAACACGTCTCTAAACCTCTCACTGCATACCAGTCACCACTAAAGTCGTTCTTAAACTCGCAGAATGACGGTCTCCATGGTGACCCCTTAAGGACAGAAACCCCACCAAAACGTCCAGACTACCGGCCCATTACAAAATCAGAAAAGACCGAAGTGAACGTGAGACTATCTCAGAGCTTAGAGAAAAACAGAGCAGCCGAGGAATCTGACGCTGCCAGTCGTGGACCGGTTAGTGAGAGTGTGCCAAAAACTCGGTCTGCATCGCCGCCTGTATTCGGTAGGAAACGAAACGAGCAGTGTAAACGTCGTCGCCATACAGTGGGTGGTACAAGTGATAGCAATAATATTTTAGCAATGGACGCCGCCTTGTCAAACGTGAAACGACGGTCGGCTTGGGAGCAACTGCGACCGAACGTTGGTGCCAACGTTGGGCCACACGCAAACATGCAGTCGTGGCTGCAGGCTGAGCGACTCAGGGGAAGTTCACCTGATCTGTCGTCCCTCAGGGATAGGGGAAACAGACAGGCTACATCCTGATAGTGAACTTGAGGGATAGGGGAAACAGACAGGCTACATCCTGACCTTGATCTGTCGTCCCTCAGGGATAGGGGAAACAGACAGGCTACATCCTGACCTTGAACTTGAGGGATAGGGGAAACAGACAGGCTACATCCTGACCTTGAACTTTAGTGTTTACCATGTTTTGACCTTAACCATTTACATTGGTTTTTACTTTGAAAATAAATCTTGGTTGGGGTTTGACCTGTGCTTGACCTTGAGGGATTTGATGCTATGTTTGTTCATTGACATTGGAGTGTTTAGGATTATGTGTATAGACAGAAGTTCAAAATGTCGCAATTCTGATAAAGAGTATTCAACTGCAATATGTTTGTTAAGAAGGTGAAACTTTGTGAACTTGATGTCGTTGACATGAACTTATATTGACACAGAGACTCAAATACAATCATTGATTTATTAGCTATTGATTTTGTTAGACACTATTTTATTGAATGTTGATTAATGCATAGTTGATATAGGTATGTACATTTTATTTGACTTTTTTTACTGCAAACTGTTTAACCTTTGAACTGTTTATTTAAAACTTGAGTGTTAAATCCCCCAAACTGCCGCTGTTAAAATACTCAAGAGATGGAAACCATGTTATGTCAAATCATTATTACTCTTTGGACATGATTTTTTTCATTGATTTCGTGAGTTGATCAATCCGCGAATTTATCACAAACACATCGGAAAATGACCCATGCAATCCTGATTCTTTTTTTTCTAAAATAAAAAAAACATGAAATTATGTGTCTGCAAAAGCCATTTTTTTTTAAATAACGTTATTTCTTGCCAACGAATATAAACTATTTGTCAGCATTCCAAAACCGGTTGGTACTGGAATACAAATTGCTACGGTATTTATCGATATATCCTTACATTGAGTAGTTTCCGCCATTAAAGAAACCCCTCCACCCATTACACCCCACCCACCCCTTTTTGCCAACTTTCCTTGTATTTGCAATATTTTTATTTGACTGAAACTTATAGATATTTGTTAAATAGAGTTGCAGATATTGTATTTTAAGACAGCATGTGCATGCATGCAAATTAGAGACCATAGGTAATCATTTATTCATTCGTGTATACTATTTAATACGTTATTATAGTTGTATTGTACGGTTGTTTTAACAAGAGTTGTTTCCCTTTAATGTACATTTTATATTGTATGTGTACATTTTTAACAACGATAAATTAAACATGATTTTTCAAATCCATGTTCTTTGATGATTACGGAAGATTGGAACAAAATGCAAATACTGTTTAACATATAAGTACGTATTTCTAGGTATTCTTTAGACATTGTGAGAACCCGAAGTTCTATAGAATTTATATAAAGTGTGAAACTGTTGTCTCCATGAATCAAATAACGCAGTTTTATATGTTTTCATCGGTAACGGTATTTAGTTCCTGTGTTATTCAAAAAACAACCTGAAGTAAACATATACAAACTAAGAATATATTTGACAGCTGTTTAAAATATTTGAAATGAAGAGACCTGTTGATAAATGTTTAAAAAATATTATTCCACGCAAAAATGGTCTGTGAATGTCACAAATTAACGGTGAAGCAAACAAGATATGCCTTAGCTATGTTTGTGCAATGTAATATGTAATAATTAATAATGGACAATTCAGTTTAGTCCTAATACACAATATATTAATTGTAAAGTGCAATGTCCCCAGTTTGTGGCATATAAAATAACACACACAATAACTCGCATGTTGTGGGGTCAGTGGTACTTACCTGTAGCCAATTGTATAATGCAATGTCCCCAGTTTGTGGCATATAAAATAACACACACAATAACTCGCATGTTGTGGGGTCAGTGGTACTTACCTGTAGCCAATTGTATAGTGCAATGTCCCCAGTTTGTGGCATATAAAATAACACACACAATAACTCGCATGTTGTGGGGTCAGTGGTACTTACCTGTAGCCAATTGTATAATGCAATGTCCCCAGTTTGTGGCATATAAAATAACACACACAATAACTCGCATGTTGTGGGGTCAGTGGTACTTACCTGTAGCCAATTGTATAGTGCAATGTCCCCAGTTTGCGGCATATAAAATAACACACAGAATAACTAGCATGTTGTGGGGTCAGTGGTTCTTACCTGTAGCCAATTGTATAATGCAATGTCCCCAGTTTGTGGCATATAAAATAACACACACAATAACTAGCATGTTGTGGGGTCAGTGGTTCTTACCTGTAGCCAATTGTATAATGCAATGTCCCCAGTTTGTGGCATATAAAATGACACACACAATAACTAGCATGTTGTGGGGTCAGTGGTACTTACCTGTAGCCAATTGTATAATGCAATGTCCCCAGTTTGTGGCATATAAAATAACACACACAATAACTCGCATGTTGTGGGGTCAGTGGTACTTACCTGTAGCCAATTGTATAGTGCAATGTCCCCAGTTTGTGGCATATAAAATGACACACACAATAACTCGCATGTTGTGGGGTCAGTGGTTCTTACCTGTAGCCAATTGTATAGTGCAATGTCCCCAGTTTGTGGCATATAAAATGACACACACAATAACTCGCATGTTGTGGGGTCAGTGGTACTTACCTGTAGCCAATTGTATAGTGCAATGTCCCCAGTTTGTGGCATATAAAATGACACACACAATAACTAGCATGTTGTGGGGTCAGTGGTACTTACCTGTAGCCAATTGTATAGTGCAATGTCCCCAGTTTGTGGCATATAAAATGACACACACAATAACTCGCATGTTGTGGGGTCAGTGGTACTTACCTGTAGCCAATTGTATAGTGCAATGTCCCCAGTTTGTGGCATATAAAATAACACACACAATAACTCGCATGTTGTGGGGTCAGTGGTACTTACCTGTAGCCAATTGTATAGTGCAATATCCCCAGTTTGTGGCATATAAAATAACACACACAATAACTCGCATGTTGTGGGGTCAGTGGTACTTACCTGTAGCCAATTGTATAGTGCAATATCCCCAGTTTGTGGCATATAAAATAACACACACAATAACTCGCATGTTGTGGGGTCAGTGGTACTTACCTGTAGCCAATTGTATAGTGCAATATCCCCAGTTTGTGGCATATAAAATAGCACACACAATAACTCGCATGTTGTGGGGTCAGTGGTATTTACCTGTAGCCAATTGTATAATGCAATTATCAACAAGTATCTTATCCAGCGCATAACTTTTGGTTATCTTATATTTAGGATACAAGCTTTGGTTTGTGATTGTATAGAAAATTGATATCCAAACAGAAGCTAGTTTTGGTTGAGTTTCAGATTTAGCTAAGGTATTTGACTCCGGTTATCTTTATCCAAATAAAAGAATGTACTGCCAACATGACTGACACCGAATAACGGAGCGCTTGACTACATATACGATTTTGACGAGTTAACAGATTTACGAAGCTGACGATCCTAAAGCTGACGTCAACAATGACGAATCGACAGATTCACGAAGCTTGACGATTCTAAAGCTGACATTAACGATGACGAATTGACAGATTTACTAAGATGACGATCCTAAAGCTGACATTAACGATGACGAATTGACAGATTTACTAAAATGACTATCCTAAAGCTGACATTAACGATGAAGAATTGACAGATTTACTAAGATGACGATCCTAAAGCTGACATTAACGATGACGAATTGACAGATTTACTAAGATGGCTATCCTAAAGCTGACATTAACGATGATGAATTGACAGATTTACTAAGATCACGGTCCTAAAGCTGACATTAACGATGACGAATTGACAGATTTACTAAGCTGCCTATCCTAAAGCTGACATTAACGATGACGAAATGACAGATTTACTAAGATGACGATCCTAAAGCTGACAGTAACGATGACGAATTGACAGATTTACTAAGATGACAATCCTAAAGCTGACGTTAATGATGACGAATTGACAGATTTACTAATCTGACGATCCTAAAGCTGATGTAAACGATGACGAATTGACAGATATACTAAGATGACGATCCTAAAGCTGGCGTTAACGATGACGAATTGACAGATATACTTAGATGACGATCCTAAAGCTGACGTTAACGATGACGAATTGACAGACATACTAAGATGACGATCCTAAAGCTGACATTAACGATGATGAATTGACAGATTTACTAAGCTGACTATTCTAAAGCTGAGGTTAACGATGACGAATTGACAGATATTCTAAGATGACGATCCGCAAGCTGACATTTACCATGATGAATTGACAGATTTACTAAGCTTACTATCCTAAAGCTGACATTAACGATGACGATTTGACAGATTTACTAAGATGACGATCCTAAAGCTGACGTTAACGATGACGAATTGACAGATTTACTAAGATGACGATCCTAAAGCTGACGTTAACGATGACGAATTGACAGATTTACTAGGCTGACTATCCTAAACCTGACATTAACAATGACGATTTGACAGATTTACTAAGATGACGATCCTAAAGCTGACATAAACGATGACGAATTGACAGATTTACTAAGATGACGATCCTAAAGCTGACATAAACGATGACGAATTGACAGATTTACTTAGATGACAATCCTAAAGCTGACATTAACGATGACGAATTGACAGATTTACTAAGATGACAATCCTAAAGCTGACATTAACGATGATGAACTGACAGATTTACTATGATGACTATCCTAAAGCTGACATTAACGATGACGAATTGACAGATTTACTAAGCTGACGATCATAAAGCTGACATTAGCGATGACGATTCGACAGATTCACTAAGCTTACTATCCTAAAGCTGACAGTAACGATGACGAATTGACAGATTTACTAAGATGACGATCCTAAAGCTGACATTAACGATGACGAATTGACAGATTTACTAAGATGACGATCCTAAAGCTGACATTAACGATGACGTGCGTCAAGGAAACAATGGTGTTGTCACATGATTTTGAAGTTGCCTGTTAGCTATTATAATAGAGCACTTACCAAATGAAAGTATAGGCATGTGCGCTCGAAATTATGCAAATTAACTCAAACCAAATAAATCCGATCCTTACTCGAGATCATCCGTAAAAGGAAACAATACGACATTGTGAAGCGATTTTTAAATGCTAAAAAGTTTCAGAATGTTTGTACTTTGACATTTTTACACAAATGTTTATTGTTGTATGGTCTTCCTAATTGAAATTAACCTTCGTGTGGCAAATTTTGTTGATGGAAGTAATTATATAACAATATAATATTATTTTAAGTCTGTTTATAAGATTCAAAAGATATAAATATTTTGTAGGGTCAACTTTGTAGGGTCAACTTTGTAGGGTCAACTTTGTAAGGTCAACTTTGTAGGGTCAACTTTGTAAGGTCAACTTTGTAGGGTCAACTTTGTAAGGTCAACTTTGTAAGGTCAACTTTGTAGGGTCAACTTTGTAGGGTCAACTTAAGTCAATCATGTATAGCTCCCTCATTCTTGATTAGGTCAAGATGTCCAAAAACTAACACCGGAGTCGTGCAAAGCGATAAATATATGGTTCTGAAAACCTTCATGTTTTATGTCAAGGTAACGGTATTGCCCTAAATTCAACAATTTCCCTGATGCAAACATCAGGTCAAATTTTGGTTAAAAAAATGTCAAATTTCAAGGACAAGAACCAAACCTCATTTTGATGTGACGTCTGCATTGCTGAGCATAAATCTGAAGTGTGCTTAAGGATATCATATAATATTCAAAAGTTATACACGTTTCGTAGGGTAAATTTAGGACAAACATTTGAAGCTTCCTGATACATGAAGGGGTCAATATAAAAAACAGCCGTTTCGTGCCAAGCGATAAATCCTTACAAGGATTTGAAGAGCTTAATGTGTTGTGTCAAGGTCATGCTTTTACAAAAAAATCAACATTTTCCCTGATGAGGTCAACTTTTTGCAAAAAATGTCTGAGTTAAAGTACATCAAACAAACCTCATTTTGATGTGACATCTGCATCGGTGATCACAAATTTGAAGTTTGTTTTGAGATATCTTGTAAGATTTATAATTTATACACATTTGGTAGGGTCAATTTAGGTCAAACATTTGTAGCTCCGTAATCCTTAAAGGTGTCAAGATATCCAAACACTAGCACCGGATTCGTGCTCAGCGTTGAATCCGTACATGGATCTGATCAGTTTAATATGTTGTGTCAAGGCAGGGACCTATACACCAAAATTAAACATTTTCCACATGTATGCATGAGGTCAAATTTTGGGTCAAAATGTAAAAGTTCAATGACATCCACCAAATATCCATGTCTAAGTGACGTCTGCATTGCTGAGCACAAATATAAAATCCGTTTTGAGATTTCTTGTAAGATTCAAAAGTCATATACGTTCCGTATGGTCAATTTAGGTAAAACATTTGTAGCAAAATTCTGGTTACCAAAATTGTCTAAGAACCCGAATAACCACTGGCGCAGCTAGAAATAGTTCTGTTTGCATGTTACTATTGTACAATATATAGTGCGATAAACAGTGCACGATGATAGTTAAACATTGCAACAATACACTTAAAAAGGAAGTATTGTATTTACGTAATATTTACAATATTAACATCAAATAGTTTTGCAAATGTTTAAAACATACGAATTTTACTGCAGGAATAATAACAATCACATTGTCAACAATTCATGTAATTCTTTAACAAGTGCAGGAAGCCCTTGTTTGGCATTTGTATCACTAAGTATAATATTTATCTTTTTGCAAGGGGCACAGGACTTACTGGCCACATGGTGAACATTTATTGCGAGTTATTTTCAAGTTTTATGATGAATAATTAATGTGCAATCTAGACACGCTAAATAATGCTCATCGTACATTTAACGTTCAAGTGTGATGTTTACCTTTGAGCTAAGGACCATTGTCTTATACACATCGTCCTCACAAGGCGAATATATTTGGCAAGTTATTTAAAATGATGAATTCTGAAGTAATTGTTTGTACTTGATTTTGAACTCAAAGTGTCACTTTTAATCTTTTTTAGAAAAGACGAAAATCTATACCCCGTCATTATTACCATTTTGACATAAGTGACCCCTGTGAATATGACTTGGTGAATTGTAATTCAAAAATAGTTATATCTTGATGACGACTAATCATCATGTGAAATATGTGTGTGTGTAAGGAATAGTTTCTTAAAATTCTGAAGAATAAAGAAGAGTGACAAAAGTGTTATAGAGGACTTATGGACGAGTGGACAGTTACAATAAAATAAAATGTACTCCCCAGGTTCAATAGGGGACAGTTAAATATAAATGGAAAGACAATCATTGGAGATTTTTATTTGTAATAACAACAAAGTGTCACTAATCAATAATATTACACATTAATGGCTATGCACTTTATCGAGAGTGCAACAACAAACTTATATCGGGAAATGCATATCACCAACATAAACATGTTCAATTATTTACATACAACATTTTTTATAGAAATGGTTGAACAAAACAACAGGATAAGTGTTATGCACTTTGTCTTAACAAAACAACCACAATAAAAAGTAAAAGTACGAATGTTAGTAGACAATATAACATTCAGTTTGCAAGAAAATTTAAACACGTTCAAATAAATGCAACAGATGCCCGGTTACAGTTTAGATAATATTTTAACATTTTAAAATTAAAATCCTCTTAACGCTTTTGAAGATATTTACACAATTCAGACATATCAAACAATCATGCAATCATTTACAAAGACCCTGATCAATATGAAGTACACAAGCGATTTATAAGTTCCTACGTGTACTTTCCATAGAGATTATTACCCTATATTTGCTTATTCAAAATGATTATTTGGAGTAGACGAAAATATAAACACATTATTTTTAAAATTGAATTTAATACGGAATTAAAAATATGGACCAATACTTCTATTGTTTTCAAATATTTTTATTGTTATTTTTACTAGAGTTGCGACACCTTAAGGGTTTCGCGGGATGGAATGAGTGGAGAGATCAAATCAAATTGAACAAAAAATTGGTACGAAAAAATATGTGGGTATGAAATAAAACAAATTTGGGCATGGAAACAAATTTGAGTCAAAAAAAAAGGGTACAAACAAAATAAGGGTACGAAAAACTATTTAGGTACGAAAAAATGGGTACCAATTAAAAAATTAGGTACGAAAAAATTCGGGAACGAAAAAAATTTGACTACGATCAAATGAGTACGAACAAAATTTGGGTACGAACAACTTTGTGTATGAAAAAAATGGGTATGAAAAAAATAGGGTAGGAAAAAAAAACAATTTGAATACGAAAACAAATTAGAATACGAAAAATATAGGGAACGAAAAAAATTAGGGTACGAAAAAACTATTTGAGTACGAAAAAAATGTGTACAAATAAAAGTTTGGGTACGAAACAAATTTGGGTACGAAAAAAATGGGTACGAAACAAAATTTGGGTACGAAAAAATGTGGGTACAAAAAACATTTGGGTACGAAAAAGATGGGTACGAAAAAAAAATTGGGTACGAACAAATTTGGGTACGAAAAACATTTGGGTACGAACAAAATGGGTTCGAAAAAAAAATTGGGTACGAACAAATTTGGGTACGAAAAACATTTGGGTACGAAAAAAATGGGTACGAAAAATAAATTTGGGTACGACAAAAATTGGGAACGGAAAACATTTGGTACGAAAAAATGGGTCCGAAACAAATTTGAGTACGAAAAAAATGGGTACAATTTTTTTTTGGGTACGAACAAATTTGGGTACGAAAAACATTTGGGTATGAAAAAAATTGGTACCAAAAAAATGGGTACAAAAAAATTGGGTAAAAAAAAAATTGGGCTACGAAAAAAATTGGGTACGAAAAACATTTGGGTTCGAAAAAAAGGGGACGAAAAAAAGAATTGGGTACGAACAAGTTAGGGTACAAAAAACATTTGGGTACGAACAAAATGGGTACAAAAAAAAAATTTGTGTACAAAAAAATTTGAGGACGAAAAAAATGGGTACAAAAAAAATAGGTACGAAAAAAATATGGGTACGAAATATTATTGGTACGAATTTGTTTATATTTAAAATCAATTTTGAATTGTCTAGCGGGTGAATCGTCTTGTGGGGGTGAATTGTCTTAGGGTTGCTATTAACACTACATGTACTTCCGGCTTATCCACGTGTTTATAGCGATTGCGCAATAAAAAACACCACTTTTTCGTCATTTTATCAAAAACTGGATTTTTCCCAGATATGACGAAAACGCCATATACATGAGAAATTTCAGCACAAGTGTCGGGCCAGTTTCAACACTCTCAAATCGCTGCTATACGCTGGAGCTTATCGAATTTTAGTCGCCATTATCATTTGTTCAATTGAACGTCCTCAAATGATGACGTCAATATAGCACTCATTCCATAAAAACCAGGAGTCAATGACCCCTGGACTGAAATTTTGAGGAGTCAAATTGAAAAATTCTCGGGTCAATTTTGAAGCGCATTAATTGTGTTTTTGTCTGTATTATTCAATTTTTTTAGATAAAAACATGCTCCAAGAGTAACACAATATCTAAAAAAGTAATACTGCGTTATTAAATAAAAATACCATGATACATAACACAACATATTTTAATGAATTGGTACACAAAGATAAGGACAAAATATCAATAATTTGTGCGAACAATATCGACTTTTAAGTTTTTCAAAAACAAAACATGTTCATTTTACAACTTTTATTATTTCTATCACTATACTATGTTTATTTGTTAAAACAATAAATGCTCATTAAAATCTACTTCATCATAACACATTTAAGTAATTTAAGATATGTACCTGTAGCACCTTTTCATCACATATTTATCTTGTTATAAAACTCATATTATCATCATCCCTATGATAGCTTTTGTACAAAAACACAATCTAAATGCATGGAACATCTAGTATATCTTTTACTGTTTATCCAAATTCTATACATGTCGGAAATATATACACTTAAGAATGCCTTACCAGTAGTAGTTTAACTTTAATAATCCAAAATTTCCTTGTTGTTATCTGGTTTAACAAACCTTATTTAATGTTTGTTAAATCCAGTTAATGCTATCTCCATTATTGAATCACCATAATACTTGTAATTTGAATTGTTGTTGTTTGAATCGCCATTTTTAAATTGAACGCAGGTTTAATGTTAATTTACAATACGTCCGCCATTTACAATGTCAAAGGTCAGACGTAGCAATTTAATTCTACTCGGGTAATTTATATCTAATTGAGAAAATGTGTTTTCTTAATGTTTATGTGTAGTATTATGACTTGTGAGTATAAAAAAACAACGCCCGGGGTAGACCTCTATTCCCTCGATTATAGACCGAGTTTCAAATACTGAAACATTAATTTTGATTAGGAGCACAGGGGGATTTATTACCATGGAACTGGAGATGTTAACTGACTGACACACGGGTTAAATTTTCTATGCGTCAAAATGACGCACGGCAGAAAAAAGGGTTGCGTCAAAAATGAGTCATTTCTAATTTGCTCGCGTCAAAACGCAGGATTCTGCTTCTATTGAAATCCCTGGTCCAATATTTGTTTTGAAGTTAAATATTCATACTGATGTTGATGAAGATTAGACTAACAGTGTGACTTCTGTGGTATAAACATGCATTTTGTTTATTTAATATATTAACCAATTTTGTTAGCTCAAATGACCCAGTGTCAAACTTGGTTGAGATTTAATTTATACAAATCTTCTGACCAAACTTCATTAAGATTTGAGAATAAATTAAAGAAAGCGAAACAGTTTTTCAAATTCAGCCAAGACATCATAAGAACAAATGACCTGACCAAGTTTCTTGAAGGATGCACAGTAAATGTGATTTCTAGAGTGGTAACAAGATTTTACTATAGCCATTGGCCCATATAAGGAAAACTGCTACGCCCTCAACGGCCATGGTTTTAAACCGACAGAACATTTTTAACTATACCCAAAATTAATAAAACCTTATCAAACATTAGTAATTTGAATGACTATACATGTATTAAACACCCCAAAAAACTCATGAATGTAAAATCAAACCCCGTTGTTGTTTACTTTTCAACCCCAGTTTGTGAGAAATAAATGGGTTTCTAAAATTTATCGCATGGAAATGGTATATACAATACTAATAATTCAACTTGTCATAAAAAATTTGAGTGCACAATTATACTTATAGAGTATTCTGTCATATCTATTACCTGTCAATAATACCCGAAAGGGGAGTTAGACAGTATACAGTCTTGGCCAAACATGGCCGGACCGACGAACACGTCCTGTAAAATTGTGTAAGGTCAGGCCTGTCTGTCAAATTTACAGGACTCATTGTCCGGTAAAAAAAACAAAAACAAATTCATAGGTTTGTTTATGGCTCTGAAAGTTTTCTGAGGTGCAAAAATAGCAATAGCGTCTTTATACATGTGCTTTTCCATACCAACTCTCTTTCTGCTGACGGAATTTTCCGAGGGCACCTGATTGGTCTATTTATGTGCATCTTACAAATGCGGGTCAGGACGGTCCAAATCCATGACGGCCTAGTCCCTTAACAAGATAATCATAAATCTGATTATTACAATTTAAATGATGCAGATATCAATTTGTGTGGTTTTAATAGCAATAGTAATGTATAATAATGATCGTTGTAATTCAAACCGTTATTATCTTGGCTATCAATGTCCACGCGTGAAACAGGCCGGTTGTCATTTATCGAGGCCGTTGTAAGTTTAGGCTGTATTGACCAGACTCATACCTGACATGCACGCTAAGCATAGCTTAGTTAAAAAAGTATAAAGTACTTTTGTTTTGGAAATTGTTCTTAAGATATTACAAAGAAGCGATTCCTGTTTATATTAACTGTTAACATGCGTTCAGCATTTAAAAAATTCTTTTTTCTAAACAAGACTAGTACCATGTATGGCGTGTATTATTATTTAATGTCAGATACAAATGTGTGACCTTAAAATTAATACCTATTCAATAATTTTATCATTTTATATCATAAACACCTTGATCCCGGCAATGAAACCAAGTTATTTTACTAACTATTATATTCTGTAGCCAGTAGGTCCTATAAAAAAAGAGCGGGTCCTGTATTTTTTCCCATTTTACAGGACCTTCTGTCCAGTAAATATTTGCCTAGTTTGAATTTGACTGAGCATATATAGATAGATAGAAAAACCACACGCTGCACATATTACAGGCTTTTGTATTGCTGATATTTAATTTCTTCTTTGCATATTCAATTGATAAAAAAACTCAAATGGATGTCTATTCTTAGTTTGCTGTCTTATTGTACCCTAAAATTATAAATGTTTCTTCAATGATTGAATTTTCAGAAACCTCATTCTTTAAAAGAAATTTTCAAAGTTATTTGGTTAAAGCCACACACTTTGAAATGAAATACATGTTAATCAATACATAAAGATGCAATTTGAAGGTGTGCAAAACTGTCATTAAATCTATAGCCTAACATGTGTATATTCTAATTGGCATAAGTAAAATTAAATCTATAGCCTAGTTAGAAAGTAATATATTATTGTTTAAATGGTACCGCTTTTAAACCGAAAGTAGGATTTGTAGACATATAAGTCTATTTTGACAAATGCAATTATTTTTAAGTTTTAAAGCGCAAAAAAGATTGATTTCTACCTTGTAATCACCAGATATATTCTAAATGGCAAAGATAAAAATATGTTTATTATTTATACATAAATTTACTATGCCATGCAGTTAATTTTTAGGTGTGTGGCTTTCAGTCATTTACAAAGTTGAGCAAATATAATCATTTTTCTAAAAATAAATCATCCTCTGAAGCCCCCACTGAGATTCAAACTCAGACCTCTTTCCTCCGTGAAGGAAAGTATTCTATCTTGAAATACAAGGGCATGTAAGAGGAAAGTTAGTTATTTTAAATCTATCAACAAATAGATTTGAACAATATTTATATGTTATTAAAATATGCAAACAGCCCATAAGTTTATTTTTCACATGACCTTCATAACAGAACAGACATCTCTGAATCTGCAATACATTACATTCTTAAGTGTTAACAAGGTAAATGTTGACGACTAACAACAGACGACAGACAAAAGGCAATCACAAAATCCAGAGTTTAAAAGAATTTACGATACACGAGATACGTATTTCATACTTTACAAGAGCGAAGGAGTCATAAAAAACTTAATTTATTATTAACAACACGCTTACCTCAATTTTAACTTTATCCCAATGCTTTAAACAATAAATTTACAATGATATGAACTTCCATTTTCTGTTCTTCCTTCCCTTTCTCATAAATTATTTAAAACCACACTATTTTTTAATAATAAAAGTATTAAATGCTAACCATTCTGACCTTAAACACAATATAGGAAACCGTACCAGGGTTTTTTTTTCGAAAAAGTGGAAGACGCTGGACGCTGGGTAAAAGGGGAAAATCGCGCGCGAAAGAGACATATTTGGGGAAAAAATAAAAACTGTTCATTTCAATGTCTATAACTCACCTACAGACTTCAGGGTTTTTTTTAGAAAAAGAGTCATGTCTCTGACCTTTTTGTTCTTAAACACATGAACAAGTATGATATTAAAGTCAAAGTCCTAAATAAAGTTGCAGGGGTAGATCTAATAATGGGAAATGTTTTCAACTTGGGCCGGGGAACGATGTCAATATTGTGATTTCAATTTCATGATGAATGGGTTGACGATCTAGATCTGCTACAGTATTGGAAGGGAAAGGTGCGGCAGCTGCCGATTGTCTACTTTCACTTTCACAATAATCCGACAGTATTAATCGATGTTGATTACATGTACCTCCGAATCCTGCTGGGTTTCAACGGTTTTTGATGATTCATTCTTAAAAAATACGTCAACGCAATTAATATTTTCCGAGTCCGAACGTTTTATTTTGTTCGTGTATGAACGCCAATTGTAGTGCTGCAACAATACGCCAAAAACCGTATTGCAATATATTGTCAGTTCAAAAACCCGTATTGCAATATATCGCAATATATTGCTTACTTGTACCAAAATTATAACTTGCCAATTACCCGATAATCCCGTATATTCCAGTTTTAAAGCAAATTCTGGTATATATTTACTATATATGTGCTCGAGAATAACAAAAAACACAAACATTCGCAAATTTTCTTAAGTATCAAATACATTTTGGCATTCGTTACTATTTAAAGATGTGATGAAATAATGTCCAACCGGGGCTTTTTTTCCACTGAACACGCGTAATTCACCTGACGTGATGTTCCCGTTTTTATACAACACAAAATACACCCATACTTTCCATGCCACGTTCTACATGTCTGTATAATTTTCGCGCGCTTTTTATTGAGACAAAGGATAAAGCACTTTTTATTTGACACTAGAATTTTTTATTGTCGCATTAGCATTAAAATTTTGAAACGATTCCGAAGTTCGGAATACAAATTTAATAATGCTCAATACAGAATCGAACAAAACATTTACAGCTGTGCGCAATTAATTCAACGATAATCTGTTCAAAAGCATCGAACGAATGCTCCGATGTAACAACGCTACTCCGTATAATACACTTTCAGAATGCTATTTTTACGGAATTTTTTGTTAACCTTGTTATCATTATTTCGAATGGCTTTTCTGGAGGAAATGTGAATGAATTTTTGTAAAATGTTCGTACCGGTATGATGAAAATCGTATCGCAATACAATATGCGAATTGCGTATTGCGATATATACCGATAAACCGGTATATTGTTGCAGCACTAGCCAATTATGAGACTTTTTCTGTTTTAACGTTTATATCTTGGCTTTCACATAACCCGGATGAAAATTCGACTGGTTTCCGGTAATTAATTGACGAAACACCCTTCTCGCGCAAGACCGGAATCCAGTAAAATAGTCACATGATTAATACGATTAGTTGCCCGGTTTCCATGACGTAATTTAAGAGCTATATATAGAATCACTGGGATTCCCAGATTTGAGTGTTCGTCGGGAGAGAGAGAGAGAGAGCGAGATCGTTGTACATGGTACAAATTGGATAAGCGTCGACTTCCCAAAAGAAAAAAGAAAAATTCTTTAAGGGTAAAATATTATATTTTGGTGAAAAATTATATTTTTGGAGGGGAAATGGTATTTTTAGGGGAAAATTTCTGGTAGGGGAAGACGCCGAATATCGGCGTCACTTTCTTAGTAAAAAAAACCCCTGCGTACATCCAACTTGTCGTCATTAAAGTCCAGAGTTTACATGAAATTATGTTACACGAGATATGTATTTCATACTACACTACGCGACCCGTGATTTTTGCTGCAATTCTCGCATCACCGCATGTACATGTAACATATATGTATACATTTACATTATACATTGCAATAATAAAGCTTTTGTTGTTGTTGTATACAATGGGCGTATTAGCTAAAATACTCCCGTTCGACATGAATTTGATGAAGTAATGTCGGAAGCTTTAACGGCTCCAAATTAATATAACAGCGCAGAATGATCATGCAATAATTATTGAACATAACATGTAAACATTATTTAATTATATTCCTGGCCCGAATACACTACCACTTTTCAAATTCCATATTGTTGCCATATACATGTAGCACTGTCTAAATTGAAAGTTGCATACTGTTTCGTCATTGGTCTGTTATAAATACCTTGTTTATCTATACATGGTATTTGATTTAGACAAAACTAATAATTTGGTAATTTACGAGAAATATGATATAAGCTTTTTAAATACGCTCGTCCCACATTATGCACTGTACTCTTTACACTTCTGAAAAATGGCGTAGTCATATGGTTGTGTTAATGAAATTCTCAAGCATATTTACCGACATAAATGTTTAAGATTATTTTTTTCGTAAGTGAAGTTGTAATTATGTTGGATTATTTGATAATTGTGAACATTAGAAAAGCGTTATGTATACAGTTATCGATACAATTCGGTTTATATGCATGAATTGCTGAATCATCGATGTCACCGATATCCACTGCAATCACGGCGAATCACCGCAAAACTGAGGGGAATCAGGGCGAAGATTATCTTGCTCTCGCGCGACGGCAGAGTGACGAATCACGTGAAATCTCAAAAATCAAACTGTCCGCCTTGACTCCGCAAATTAGGCAACAATCACTGGTCACGTAGTGTATACATTGTATATACAGAAGCGAAGGAGTCATAAAAAAACTAAATTTAGTATTAACGACAAGCTTACATTTACATCAATTTTAACTTTAATCCTTTGCTTAAAACAACAAAGTTACAAAGATATGAACCTCCAATTTTGGTCATCCTTCTCTTTCTCAAAATTTATTAAAAACCACACTATTTTTTTTTAATTTGTGTATCAAATGCTAACCATTCTTACCTAAAACATGATTAAGGAAACCGAAATTTTGACGCAGCGAGTTATTTTATTCTTATGGAAGATTAAATTATGCATGACAAAAATACAATCGGAAATATTTTTACAATCTTTTGAGGCTTTAAAAAAGATTTTACTGTTAAATAAAATAACACGTCTGACTTGTCGTCATTAAAATCCAGAGTTTGAATGAAATTACGTTACACGAGATACGCATTTCATACCATATAAGAGCAAAGGAAACATAAAGAACTAAATTTAGTATAAGCGACACGCTTACCTAAATTTAAACTTTAATCCAATTCTTAAAACAATAAAGTTGCAAGATACGGTAACTGCACGCACTTTGTAAAAAAATCTCAAATTCATTTGAACTCCACACTCATTCCATCACGCGAAACCCTTAAGGTGTCGCAATACAGAAGCGAAGGAGTCATAAAAAAACTCAATTTAGCATTTACAACATGCTTACATGTACATCAATTTTAACTTTAATCCTTTGCTTAAAAACAATAAAGTTACAAAGATTTGAACCTCCAATTTTGGTCATCCTTCTCTTTCTCAAAATTTATTAAAAACCACACTATTTTTTTTTTAATTTGTGCATCAAATGCTAACCATTCTTACCTAAAACATGATTAAGGAAACCGAAATCTTTACGCAGCGAGTTATTTATTCTTATGGAAGATTAAATTATGCATGACAAAAATACAATCGGAAATATTTTTACAATCTTTTGATGCTTTAAAAAATATTTTACTGTTAAATAAAATAACACGTCTGACTTGTCGTCATTAAAATCCAGAGTTTTAATGAAATTACGTTACACGAGATACGCATTTCATACCAATGAGCAAAGGAGACATAAAGAACTAAATTTAGTATAAGCAACACGCTTACCTAAATTTAAACTTTAATCCAATTCTTAAAACAATATTATAAAGTTGCAAGACACAGTAACATGCACGAACTTCCATTTTCTGTGATTTTTTTGCGTTCCATTTCTCAAAATTTATTTACAACCACACTAATTCTTTATTACATTTGTATCATATGCTTAACATAACAAAGCCGTAATCCTGTCGCTGTAAGTTATTTTATTCCTATGAAAATTTAAATTATGCATGGCAAACACAAAATCCAAAATAATATTGGATTCTTTCTATGCTTAAAAACATATTTAACTGCACGACTGACTTGTAGTCATTAAAATCCAGAGTTTAAATGAAAATACGCCACACAAGATATAGCTGTATTCCATATCAATTCATGTGTGCTGAACAAAGGGGCAAATATACACTAGGCTTACAATGCTCAAACCAAAAGGTTCCAAATTGTTGCAAACAAATAAATTAAACATTCACATTTATCAATTATAATTACAAGCTATTTGTTTTTGTACTGCTATAAATTGTGGTGTGGTGAACCTATATGAGAATCAGGTGAACCACTGCCCTAATCAGAAATCAGTCTGAATTAATGTTACTCAGCTTTACATATTCTACTAATTATTAATTAAATAAAAATATTAAATCTTGACAGAACTTTGTCAAGTTGACGATGCTTATAATTTGAGAAGTTAATGATTTATAACATCGAGGGGGGTATTCCAGACGTTAAACATTGCATCATTACATGGAAAAACAGCTGCACAACTGTATGCGAAAAGGTAAAACAGTATATTCTATCGAGAACTAACTTGCATAGCAACGTCCGAAATGTGCAAACTCCGACATCTAATCGATATTAATAAATTCAAGATATAACGTTAACTGAACTGTTATACAGAAATCAAACTATAAAACTTGTGTTTTGATAAAAAAAAATAAGCAAAGCAAACCAAAAAAAATTACCCTTTTAACGGAAAAACGATTAATTTATCCAATATTCAACACATGTATTTCCATTCAAATTATGCCCTTGAACTTTAACGGTTGATTGTCGTTTCGTGCCAATACCAGTTCGTGCCACTAATATTTGTGTTGTTTATTTTTAAAGGTAAGTTTCGTGAGAAATAAATGTGTTTGAAAACTTTCTCACATGGTAATGGTATATAAAATTCAACTCATCGGACAAATTCAAGAACACAATGACACTTACCAAGTTTTCTGAACAACCGTACACAGCGCAAAATGCGGGAGCCGCGTGATGTCTATTTCCATATCCACGGGTGTGTTTATGTCAAATGCTAGTGTTTTTCAATAGATCGTATACTTATCTAAAAAACGGCGAAGTAGCGTTCACTTTAACTATTTTGATGATGTTATTTTGTAAATACTTTCTCGCGTTCTTTTCGAACGTTCATTGGCAGCCATATTGAATGTTGGTTGTATACTTCCGAAATAATGTGTTTTAATGACTCTCAAAAATGTTTTTAGTGCAGAAATTGTAGTTTTAAGTATCGATTTCTCGGATTTATTTTATATATTTTGTTAACTTATTTGCGTTTAAATTTGATTGTTTGTTGTTTACTTGCGAACTATTTTTCATGTGTACGCTAGTGGATATGTAATCAGGTTACCATATTTACATTAATGAAATTTAACTGTTGTTTGTTTTTGTTTGTTTTGTTAATATTTTCTAAACGGGTTCAGCTATGTATGTTAAACGCAATATGAATTTATTTATTAATTTGGGAATAAAATCGCAATATGTATTAATTAAAATCAAATTTGAAGTGTCTATCGCGTGAATTGTCTCCTTGTGTTGAATTGTGTTTGGGTTGCTATTAACGCTATTAACGCTTCCGGCGAGAACTCATTTTATAGCGATTGCGCAATAAAAAACACCACTTTTTCGTAATTTTATCAAAAACTGGACTTTTCCCAGATATGACGAATACGCCATCGTGTAGATCGAGTTCTGGTCCATATACATGTCAAATTTCAGCAAAAGTTACAGACCAGTTTTCAAGACTCCCAAATCGCTGCTATACGCTGGAGCTTAACGAATTTTAGCCCCCTTTATCATTCGTTCGATTGAACGTCATCAATGATGACGTCCAATACAGCACTCATTCCATATGTATCAATTTTATCAATCTACCCCACAATTTAAAACAAGAGCACGGCATAACGGGTGCCACGCTCGGCTGCGAAAGCTTGTCAGAATTTTTTTGTAGAGGTCACAGTGACCATGATCTTTGTAACCTTTGACCAAGTGACCCAACAAGAGAGGTGTTTGTCAGAAACCCATTGCCCCCTACGGCGCCGCATGAATAACTAATAAAAGTAATAACTAATAACCGCTCATCTATTTTTCTTTTTAAAGGTGTAGGGACCTATCTCAATTTCAATCACAAAGGAGGGAAGGGTGGAGTGGAGAGGGGTGTATAGTGTGGGGGTGTGGTCATTTATTACATTATCTTCCAAAAATGCAAAATAAATGGAAAAAAAAGTTACTTTTTTTTTGGGGGGGGGGGGCAGACTCTTGGGTGGGATGGTTGGACGGCATTTAAAAAATAAAACAATAAAAATAAATATTTGTGTTTTTTAACCATGTTTGAAAAAAACGATGTGTTTGTCAGAAACACAATGCACCGCTTTGAAAAAATTTATTGTTTGTTTTTTTTTACCTTTGACCTTGAAGGATGACCTTGACCTTGAACTTCCACCACTCAAAATGTGCAGCTTTACGAGAAGGCAGCTTTGAAATATAATTTGTTTGACCTTTGACCTTAAGGGTTGACTTTGACCTTGAAGGATGACCTTGACCTTGAACTTCCAACACTCAAAATGTGCAGCTTCATGATAACGCCGCTTTGAAATAATTTTTTTTTTGAACTTTGACCTTGAAGGATGACCTTGACCTTGAAGAATGACCTTGACCTTGAACTTCCACCACTAAAAATGTGCAGCTTCATGAGAACGCAGTTTTGAAAAAAAATTATTTTTTTTTTTTGACCTTGAAGGATGACCTTGACCTTGAACTTCCACCACTCAAAATGTGAAGCTTCATGATAATGCCGCTTTGATTTTTTTTTACCTTTGACCTTGAAGGATGACCTTGACCTTGAAGAATGACCTTGACCTTGAACTTCCACACTCAAAATGTGCAGCTTCATGATAATGCCGCTTTGGAATTTTTAATTTGTTTTTTGACCTTTGAACTTAAAGGATGACCTTGAACTTGAAGGATGACCTTGAACTTCCACCACTCAAAATGTGCAGATTCATGAGAACGCCGCTTTGAATTTTATTTATTTATTTTTACCTTGAAGGATAACCTTGACCTTGAACTTCCACCATTCAAAATGTGCAGCATTATGAGATACACATGCATGCCAAATATCAAGTTGCTATCTTCAATATTAAAAAAGTTATGGCCAATGTTAAAGTTTCGGATGGACAGATGCCATATATTTAACATTTGACCTTGAATAATTACCTTCACCTTTCAGCACTCAAAATGTTTAGCTCCATGAGATACAAATGCATGCAAAATATCAAGTTGCTATCTTCAATATTAAAAAGTTATGGCCAATGTTAAAGTTTTCGGACGGACAGACACCATAAATTCGACATTTGACCTTGAAAGATGACCTTGACCTTTCACCAATCGAAATGTCCAGCTCTATGAGATACACATGCATGCCAAATATCAAGTTGCTATCTTTAATATTGAAAAAGTTATGGCCAATGTTAAAGTTTTTTGGACGGACAGACACCATTTATTTGAAATTTGACCTTGAAGGATGACCTTGATCTTTCACCACTCAAAATGTGCAGCTGCATGAGATACACATGCATGCAAAATATCAAGTTGCTATCTTAAAAAGTGAAAAAGTTATGGCCAACGTTGAAGTTATTTTCGGACGGACAGACAGACTGACTGACACTGACGTACAGTTCAACTACTTTATGCCCCCCTACTGGGGGGGCATAACATGATTTTTTTGGGGTAGGGGTGGGGGGTATAGTGTGAGGGTGTGGTGGTCATGTATTAGATGATCTTTAATTTAAAAAAATAATAATGGGGGGGGGGGGGTTGAGGTGGGATTCAGGGGGGGGGGGGGGGAGGATTCGGGGAAGGGGCCGTGGGGGATGGTTTGGACGGAGTCAATTGTGGTATGTCAGGTAAGAGTTGTTTTGTCAAAGTATCAATCGAATCTAATCATAAATAAAAAAGTTATGGCAATTTTAGCAAAATTTAATAATTTGACCATGAGAGTCAAGGTCATTCAAAGGTCAAGGTAAAATTAAACTTGCCAGGTACAGTACCCTCATGATAGCATGAAAGTATTTAAAGTTTTAAAGCAATAGCCTTGATACTTTAAAAGTAAAGTGGATCTAAACACAAAATGTAACCATATATTCAAAGTTACTAAGTCAAAAAAGGGCTATAATTCCGTAAAAATGACAACCAGAGTTATGCAACTTCTCCTTTACTGTCCCCTTATGATAGCTTGTGAGTGTTCCAAGTATGAAAGCATTATCTATGATACTTTAGGGGTAAAGTGGACCAAAACACAAAACTTAACCAAATTTTCAAGTATAAAGGGCCCTAAATTCCCTCAAAATGCCAGTCAGAGTTACATAACTTTGCCTGCACAGTCCTCTTACGATAGTTAGTAAGTGTTGCAAGTATGAAAGCAATGCCTTTGATACTTTATGAATAAAATGGACCTAAACACAAAACTTTTTTCAATTTTCTAAGTATAAAAACGGCACATAATTCTTTCAAAATGCAAGCCAAAATTATCTAACTTTGCCTACCCAGTTCCCTCATGATAGTAAGTAAGTGTACCAAGTTTGAATGCAATAGCATTGATACTTTATGAGAAAGTGTTCCAAAACGCAAAACTAAACCGGACGCCGACGCCAAGGTGATGACAATAGCTCATAATTTAAAAAAAAAATAGATGAGCTAAAAAGGCAAACATTAGTGTCATCCATATGTCAATACTTTTCACATTTAATATAAGAACATATATTTGTGTTAGTGTTTATTCCACAAAATTATATTAGACTTTCACATATGGCTGAGTAAAGTCTAATATAATTTGTAATTCTGAAGGTATTTACTTGTTATGTTGAGTAGTAAACATAATTTATAACTTACAAAGCAGACATCTTTGATTTTATTTTTTAAGCAAATAATATTGCTCTCTAGTTTAACCAAAAGAGAGAAATGCAATTCTTGACAATTGTTAGCATATTACAACACTATCCATTCATTTGTAATTGACAGATATTTCAAATTACAAGATACTAATTTTTCTATAGATAATGTAAAACAAAATTAAATTTGTTTAAGTAGTTGTTCTCAATCTAAAGCATTTCAAATAACGAGGTGTTTCTATTGCCTTAAGTATATTTGTCTCTTCAGATGATGTTACTGCGCATTATTTTTAGAGTTTAATACATATATGAGCATTCACAGAAGCAAAGTGTTTATAACAAATTATAAAATGGCAACAAGAAATGAAAAATAAACATTTAAAATACAATTGTTTTACAGTTGCACTTTGTATAAATGGCAAAATATACCTATACAATTTATACAGTGGTCAAGAAATCTTGATTAAGTTACTCACTGATTAAGAGGATACAATCTGGTTGTCTTCATGTGCATATACAAATATAAAGCATAATAAACTATTATGTCCAATAACAAATTTAAACACTTATGAGCATGCAAGTCTATGATCTAACAAGGGCTGTTTGTAAACCATGCATGCCCCCCTATATGGAATATTAGTTGTAGTAGCAGCCATTGTGTGAATACGTTTTTTGTCACTGAATATTTTTTTGTCACTGTGAATGGTGGTGGTGGTGGTGGTGGTGGTGGTAGCAGAAGAAATAGTAGTAGTAGTAGTAGTAGTAGTAGTTGTAGTAGTAGTAGTAGTAGTAGTAGTAAGTAGTAGTAGTAGTAGTAGTAGTAGTAGTAGTAGTAGTCGTAGTAGTAGTATTAGTAGTAGTATCCGTAGTCGTAGCGTAGTCTCTTGTAGTAGTCGTAGTAGCCGTAGTCGTCGTATAGTAGTCGTAGTAGTCGTATAGTAGTCGTAGTAGTTTCGTCGTAGTAGTATATCGTCGTCCTAGAGTCGTAGTAGTATTAGGTTGTGGTGGTGGTAGCCAAAAGCCCTCGTAGTCGTAGTAGTAGTAGTAGAGTAGTCGTATTCGTCGTAGTCGTAGTAGTAGTAGTAGTCTAGTAGTCGTAGTCGTCGTCGAAGTCTATAGTCGTAGTAGTAGTCGTAGTGTCAAGTTAGTAGTCCGTCGTTCTCCGTCGTCGTCGTCGCGTCGTCGTCGTCCGCGTCTCGTCCGTCGTCGTCGTCGCCTCGCCGTCGTCGTCGTCGTCGTCGTCGTCGGTCGTCGTGTCGTCGTCTAGTAGTCGTCGTAGTCGCAGTAGTCGTAGTAGTAGACGAAGTAGTAGTAGTAGTAGAAGCAGCAGCAGCCGTAGTAGCAGAAGTAGTAGTAGTTGTAGTAGTAGTAGTAGTAGTAGTAGTAGTACTGCATTACAAAAATGCAGTTAGCCTTACATTTGGTAAAATTTAAATATATTACAAGGAAGGCAAATCTGGAACAATAAATTTAAACTTATTGCATTTGTTTCCCCTGTAGTGTATTACCTCCCCTGTCCCTGCTTATATTTATATTAATCAACAAATTAAACATTAACATAATATTTAATATACAAAATATACAAAAAATCTCATATTCTGATAATATTTTTACTGATCCACTGTATTTTACTAAAAGGATGATGTTTCATTGGACTGATAATTATAGATTTAGGATTACAGACCAGTGCTTCAGTAATATTGTAATATATACAGAGTGTGCCCTGTTGGCCGCGTATGCATTCTAAAATTATAATTCAAAAAACCATGACCTTGACCTTTGACCTAGTGACCTCAAAAACAATAGGGGTCATCTGCTTGTCATGATCAATGTACCTATGAAGTTTCATGATCCTAGGCACAAGCCTTCTTGAGTTATCGTCTGACAACCACCTGGTGGACGGACAGACCGACAGACCGACCGACAGACCGACATGAGCAAAGCAATATACCCCCTCTTCTTCGAAGGGGGGCATAACAACACAAATTAAAGGGGCCATTTCACGATTTGGTAAATTGACAAAATCAAAAAAAGTTGTTTCAGATTCGCAAATTTCGTTTTACTTATGATGTTTGTGAGGAAACAGACATACTGAACTTTTAACATGCTCTAAAATAGCCGTTACATGCAATCTTTTACGATTTAAAAAACCTGAAAGTTATGAAGTGTTGCAACACTAAACGATTGAATAATTTTGAGAGTTGTGTTGTTGTCGTTATATTTTGTGAAACTACAAGGATTGCTGTATATAAAGTATAAAATACATCACTGCTTGTATGAGCACGGATTACCGAGTGGTCTAAGTGGTAGACATTTACTCCTGGACTCCAAGGGTCCTTGGTTCGAGCCTTAATGAGAGTTACTTTTTTTTTCATTTTTGAATTTTATTCTTGATTTTTAATGGATATTTTAAGTATTGTTTTTAGAAAGATTGATAAACAGAAAAAGCTGAAGCGTAAAACTTCTAAACCTTTCTTAACACTACTTTTATCTAGCTTATCTATAATATGGGTAAAAAAACTGAAAACTGAAACATGTTTTATAACATGAAAATACTCCAATATTTTTTAAATGTTGTCCAAGTTACCAGCCTCATTAAAACAGCTTTGTCACACTTTGAAAGTCTTTGATAAAAGTGTATTTCCCATTAGTTTACCATTATCAGGATCACAATATGTAGTGATATCATAATATAGACAAAGAGATTGCATGAAACGTGCAATATGCGTGCTTTTAAAATACTTAACATGCTATATTGAACACAATATTTCAACGTAAAGACTGACAGCATAACAATTCCCATAAAACATAAAGTATTGTTTTTGTATGAATATAACATGGTTGGTCACATATAACATAAAACGTAAGCTATTGTATTTTTTAACATACAACTTGGCTGGCAACATACAACATGTGGCTGTTGACATGACTTTGTGGCTTTCCACTTGAATTGTTGTGATGTGTCATTCTGCCATTTCGATCTGAACAAGGTCATATTCATTTTCACCCGTCATAACATTCAAAGATTCAGAGGAAGTGTTGAACAAACCAGAAGGTATGTGAAGACTAGCACATCTAAAACAGTATGTAACTCTGAGCTTCTTAGGTTTGACTGGGGTCAATATGTTAACAATTGCTGCAACAGGCTGTGTTCTGATTGGATGGTTTCATTTCCCTCAAATTGCATCTGAAAAAAGAAAGACTCGTTACTGTAGATGTCAGTTTTTTTATTTTATTTTGTACAACCGATGCCAAATCAAGAACAAGCACAGCACTTGATTCAGAATGTTACAACTAATCTGATTTGAATCCATTGAGGCAATGATGGTCCTGAGACTATTTATAAATTAATGAAAGATAATAAATAGTTAACATGGTTTGAAATCATGCACCAACTTTGCTTTTGTCTCAAAATTCCACTAATTTAAAAGAACCAAAATACACAAGTAGGCAAGTTCACAGAATGGAAAATATCTTTGGTTTAATCACACTAGAAGAAATACTTTTGAGTTTAGACTTGACATACAAATCCAACAGCTGGATGTACGTATGGACGAACAAATGTTACATCTACATGCACTCAACATCCTGAACTTGGAAGGCATGTAAAAACATCGACAAACGACAAGAACAATCACCTGAAGTTTGTTCTGCAAGATCTGTACAGACTAAGGGTCCTGTACCTTGGATATACCAGAATCTTGAGATGATGACTGCTGCTGATTTCATGTGCTGTTATGATGATCATAGACTGAGGGTTCCACACCATAGACATGTCAGAAACTCCAATGATGACTGCTGCTGGTTCATGTGCTGTTATGATGTTCATAGACTGAGGGTCATGTACCTTGGATATACCAAGAATCTTGAGACGATGACTGCTGCTGGTTGCATGTGCTGTTATGATGTTCATAGACTGAGGGGTCCTGTACCTTGGATATACCAGAATCTTGAGATGAGGACTGCTGCTGTTTCATGTGCTGTTATGATATTCATAGACTGAGTGTTCTGTACCTTGATATACCAGAATCTTGAGATGATGACTGCTGCTGGTTCATGTGCTGTTATGATGTTCATAGACTGAGGGTTCCACACCATAGACATGTCAGAAACTCGAATGATGACTGCTGCTGGTTCATGTGCTGTTATGATGTTCATAGACTGAGGGTTCCACACCATAGACATGCCAGAAACTCGAATGATGACTGTTGCTGGTTCAAATGCTTCAAAAGCAAACCAACAACTTTGCTATCCGGGTTTCTGCAATTAAGTTGGTCATGTGTTAATTTAGACAACAATTTTTAAGACTTACTGGCATTTCATAAAAATTGTCACGTATCAAAAATGCGAGTTCAACCCTGGCAACACACTTAATACTCTCTGGAAAAAGCCATTATCTTTAAAAAATAGAGCTTTGTCATAGACGTGGCGAACACCCCCACATGAAGAGCTGATGAAAAGAACTTAAAATGCTGAATGTGTGAAACGCACCCGTGACCCCATGACCTAGTTTTTGGCACGGCATGGCCCATGTTAGAACATTGCCTAGAGATCATCAAGATTAAACTTCTGACCAAGTTTGTTGAAGAGCGGATGATAAGTACTTGAAATAGAGAGCGGGCACCAACTGAATGTGTAAAACGCATTTAAATGACCCCATGACCTTGTTTTTGGCCCGGCATGGCCCATGTTCGAAAATGGCCAAGAGATCATCTATAAAAAAACTTCTGACCAGTTTGGTGAAGAGCGGATGATAAGTACTTGAAATTGAGAGCGGGCACCAACTGATTATGTAAAACGCACTAAGTGACCCTGTGACCTTGTTTTTGGCCCGGCATGGCCCATGTTCAATTGTTCTTATAGATCATCTAAATAAAACATCTGACCAAGTTTGGTGAAGATTGGATGAAAAGTACTTTAATAAGAGAGCAGACAACATGCTGAATGTTTAAAACACACTAAGTGATACCATGCCCCTAGGTTTTGATCCTGCATGACCCATATTAAAACTTGACCAAGACACCATCTAGATACAACTTCTGACAAAGTTTGGTGAAGATCGGATGAAAACAACCTGAATTAGAGAGCGAACACTTAATACGGATCGACCGTAAGACCGACAGCCAGACAAGTTCACTCCTATATACCCCCTAAACTAAAACATCACTGACCCCTCTTCGTAATTCAATGTTATTTTAAGAATTATACTTACAGTTGATATGGAAAATGATTTGTAAAGAGTGAAAGAGTCAGATATGTTGGTACCTGCTGATAAATTGTTTGCTGTTGTTGTTGTTTGTGGTTTTGAGTTTTAATATATCTAGCAATAGATGTAAAATTCAAAATGCAAATTTGATGGTTAAACTTGAAATTTGTGCACTTTCTTCAATTTCTTTATAAGATAAGTAGTGCGTGGCTGAACCCTAAAACTTAGATTAGATAAACTGGTCAATTAATTGAAGAGTAGAAACCCCAGTTTGTATTGGATTTTACCTATTGGGTATTTGTGAAAACTGTATTGCATCAAAAGGTTAGGCTATTACAACTGGGTCTTCTGAATGTTTGACACAGTGGCAATTGCAAGGTGACTTACCTATTGAGATGCAGAGTTTGATATGTGAACATCGCTCACTTGGCTTGAACTTGTGAGTATAAGACCTCTGTGAACAGATAGAAAGACCTTAGGGCATCCCAGGAATGTGTCCCTGTAAACCAAATAATTCAATGCATTCTGAAATGGCATCAGTTGTATAAGAAGTCAATCAATGTTGTTTGAGTAAAAAAATATTTAAGAAATAAATTATGTTTGAAAGATCTTGATATAAATGGGATATACTGAGCCCTGTCAAGGCAATACAAATGGCGGCTATTATAAATATTTAACACTTTCATAAATGATTTGTTTAAGTTAGCAGCCAGGATAGATTTATATCAATATTAAACACACCCAAACTGTTCAAATTGAAATTTGGAATGAAACACTGCACATTATAAATGATTAATTACATTACCAACCTACCTTATTGACGAGGTTATCTTGGCCCCTGGCCAAGAAAGTATGGAGCCGCAGTTTCAGTGTGGCTCCACCCTGCGGGTAGGACTAGTTGAGCATTTGCCCCAAGGTTCTGGGCCAGGAAGTGTCACTGGGCGTCTGGGCCCAGCTGACCAGACAGCCTGTTGTTCAGCTAGGTACCGATCTTTGATTGCATGGGTGCCTGTAAAAACAGGCTCTTCAAACAAATCCAGGAATTTAAATGAATATTGAAAATAAATGAAGAAAATAATTTTAAAATGAGCTGAAGGCTTTTACATAATTATTTTACTAAAATTAAATATAATTAAACAATTCTATTAAAGCAGATTTTCTGCAAGGATAAACAATTGGTTCAGGGCTGAATTTCAGTCGAATATATACAAAACTTAATGCCCTGACCTTCTATGATTAAAATTGATATTAGATCAAGTGCTATTTGCATTTATTTACTAAGTGTGATCAATTTAAAAGCACATTATTCCCATTTGATGCTAGGAACATTTCAGTCACATAAATACTGATGTTAACTGTAGTATATGAGCCTTATTCTCGGAAAATAGGGCTTAATGTATGTGCAGTCTGCACAGGCTAATCTGGGATGACACTTTAATAGGACTTAATGTATGTGCAGTCTGCACAGGCTAATCTGGGATGACACTTTAATAGGACTTAATGTATGTGGCAGTCTGCACAGGCTAATCTGAGATGACACTTTAATAGGGCTTAATGTATGTGCAGTCTGCACAGGCTAATATGGATGACACTTTAATAGGGCTCAATGTATGTGCAGTCTGCACAGGCTAATCTGGGATGACAATTTAATAGAACTTAATGTAGGTGCAGTCTGCACAGGCTAATCTGGGATGACAATTTAATAGAACTTAATGAAGGTGCAGTCTGCACAGGCTAATCTGGGATGACAATTTAAGCACATACATGAAGCTGCATATCCCAGAACACCGCTAAGATACTAATTATTGTTCTTGTTGCTGCTGCTGCGACTGGGCCATAGACAGAGATGGAGCAAGTCCTGACGCTGAAGTCGCCACCCAAACCTGAGAATTGCCGACAACAACTGTTGTTGAAAGGTTTCAATCGCATACTGCTCTCCAGGTCTAAGGTTCCCTTTATTAGAGAACAACATATCCAGGTCAGTCACATAACGGACGTATCACGCAACGCCTGCTCTACTACCTCTTGGATACGATCGTTTCAGTTCGAGCGACTTGTCCGGCCTAATTTTCGAAGCCCATCATCCAATTGTTGCTAAGCGACATCGATGCTGAGACGGAAGTCGAACTCACCAAGGCTCTGCTGTTGGAAGTTTTGATGTACCCAACATGGAGGAGATATTGATAGGAGGCTTGGTAGTATTACGCAAGACGTCTTTGTGCTGAATTTCTTAAGCAATTGTAGTATTTGTGCAGAAGGAGTTGTCATCGACTTTCACGTCAATGACGTTTGTCATGTTTGCTAGTTAAGTTCACTGAAAAGGAAATGGAAAGTAAACTAAAACCGGATTGTTTAGTGACACATGATACGCCTTGCAACACCTTACCTTACAGACCTGTTTTTTAAATGCCAAACATTGTGCCTATAATTGATATTTAGAATATTGCAATTAATACTAATAATTTCCACTAATTAGAACTCAGAATAACATAGTATCAATGTTTTACGCGCACCAACTTGAAATTGGAATTTTTGTGTTTGTAGCAAGGTGTAATTTTATTTTTTGTAAATCAAAAACAACTTAAAATGTGAGACAACACAACACTTTAAATGTTACAATCTGCATATTTAAGTGTGAGTCTGCACACCTTTAAATGTGACAGTTTATGACTTATACCTGAGACTTAACAACTTTAAATGTGAGACATACAACTGTATGGCATTTAATAAGAAACAATAGATGCGAGTTCAAAATAGTTACTAATGAAATAAGCAACTAGAGCTTTGTCACAGACGTGACGAATACCCCCACATGCCGCATTGACAAATAACATTTTGCATGTCATCTTCACAAAAAACAGCGGACACCATGCTCAATTTTTAAACGCACTAAGTAACCCCCTTGACCTAGTTTTTGACCAAGAAAGGCCCATGTTCTAAACTTGGCCTTAAGATCATCTCCATAAAACTTCTGACCAAGTTTGGTAAAGATCGAATGTAAACTACTTGAATTAGAGAGCGGACACCATGCTGAATGTTAAAAATTGCACAAAGTGACCCAGTGACCTAGTTTTAGGCCCGGAATGGCCCATGTTCAAACTTGTCCTAGAGATCATTTAGATAAAACTTGTGACCAAGATGGTGAGGATTGGATGACAACTACTTGAATTAGAGAGCGGACAACATGTGAGGTTTAAAACGCACTAATAGATACCCCGCGACCTAGTTTTTTGACCCGGCATGTCCCCATATTCAAACTTTACCTAGACATCATCTAGATACACTTCTGACCAAGTTTGGTGAAGATTGGATAAAAAATACTACTGAATTAGAGAGCGGGACAACATGT